>NC_089784.1:36503069-36518069 GCF_040412425.1 Macrobrachium rosenbergii
GATAGTGAATTTAAATTTTAAGATAAATGTGAATGACGTGTGCGTATAAGGGTTTGATGAACCACTGGGGAGCCTTCCGTTTAGGTGTATGAAATGGCTACTGTTAGGGAAGTTTCCTGCACAGGATTTAGCAGTTTAAGTGTGAATGTTGCAATGATCATTGTCCTTTCTTTTACAGGAAACCACCCCTGCAAGGGGAAAAAGGCTTCATGTTCAGAAAACACACACATATATATATTAGAGTGTGTGTGTGTGAGGAACCTCATGGTCTAGTGATCAAGAAACTTGTCTCATTAACAAGTGAATGGACCACAGTGATCGATTCTCAAACGAGGTGGAGAATTTAACTTACGTTTCTTTGAGTCGCCTTTGTTGACCTGAGCAGTTAAATATTTGCTGGTAGTGAGTCAAGTGTAGTTGACCGCAACCACAATGAAGAAAGTCACGGGGTTAACAGCTTTAAGCTTCATTACAATCTCTTCAAAACGCAAACATTGCAAATGGCAAGTAAAAAAGCCAGCGTTCAACTAGAAAAATAAAACAGTAATCTCCTTCACCAATAATGATTTCGGTGACATCTTGCCGCTATTCCAAGAGATGGTAATAAAATCTTCCAAGAAGAAGAGCAATGGACGGCAAAATCAATGATATGACATTTGATGAGATAAATTGCATAAAAAAGATAAAAGGGAACGAGAAAAGAATACCAAAATACTTTCGGCATCTGTCTGGGGATTTGTCATCTGTGAGAAAGAAATAAATAAGTCTTAAGCATAATAAAGAAGTAAACAGGTAAATAATAATGAAAATTATTAATTAACAAACATGTGAGGTAAACAAAAAAATGTTTCAGTAAAAAAATCTTATTATCAGTTTATAAAGAGGCGGTGAGTAAGAGATAGGTTCCAGGTATTCTAATTTATTGACATTGTTGTTGTTTTAAGATCAAGCCAGCACAATACCGGCACGGGCTCTTGCTCTCAGAGCAGCCCGTAACAGTAGATGTGTTCTGTAAAGAGATTAAAATGGGTGGTTATAAAAGAAAGGAAGAAAAGGACTGGCAGGGATACAAACCCTGTTAAACCTTGCAGTGCCCATCAGTTGGGGGAAAAGTTCTACAGTAGAAGGTCCTGGTTGAATCACAGAGGACCAGGAAGGAAAATGGAAAAATTGCAGAGCAAGAAAAAGTTTGAAAATCTGAGGAGGATACTCCAAAGATTTCACTTACTCAGGAAAAATGAGAATTTTTTGTTGTGAGATTTAAAGGGGCAGCTGTTATTTAGAGCGAACAGCAGCTGCTTTAGGCCAAGAGTTTTGGATGATGTGGGGTTGTACACATTCCAGCAGTGTTCCTCTGTCGACAGGCTTTCCTGTCAGTTTCTCAAAGAGAATGATGACACCTTCAATTGTGACAGTTATGCAACTGTCACTGCCTGCTGTGGCACTCTCTCAGCTGGCACTGGCTGGAACATCAGAGAAGGAAGGAGATGGGTGTGAGGAAAAGGTGAGGGAAAGGAGAGTTTCAGGTTCCGAAGGTGGAGGGGGGTTTGGATCAGAAGGAAGGGAAGGTGGAGGCACAGTTTTACCTGGCTTTGGAGTGTAGTCGACCTTTCTTCATGCAGTTTGATGCTGCTTCTGTGGTCTGGGTGGTGGGCGCTGCTGTGGTATTGCTGGAGGTGACTGCTGTGGTTCTGTTCTCGTAGAGTCCGCTTGCTGTTTTGGCTTAGGAGTCGGCCCTGATGGTCTCGAAGGTGGAAGAGTGCCCTTCATCCTTGCCACTCTCTCAGTCTGGCACTGCAGCACTTGTTCCAGGCATGGTGTTGACGGTAACAGTTGGGGCACCTGCTTATCACTGCTTCTCCCTTCATGTAGGTATCGAGGCACTGTTTTATGGGTGTGGTTTGCTGAATATTCCACACCTCTCCTTTGATGTGCAGCGGCTGCTGTGATGGCCAAACCTATGGCACTTGTATCTTAAGGGTTCAGGTGTGTAGGCCTCAGTTAGGGAAAGATCCCCATACATCAAGGGAAACATGGGTTGGTATGTGTCCCTTGGAAGTGGCAATGACTTTCTTCGTGGGGTTCCCAGGCTTTACGATGCATCTCTGGGTCCCAAGGACGTTCTGCAGCTGAAGAATTGGTCCTAGGGCCAGGGAAGTTGGGAACTTGCAAATCACTGCTTTTTTGATCCATTCAGATGGATCCAGTAGCCTGAAATCGGTGTGTTCTCGCAGAGAATCTGCAGTTTCTGCAGTTTTCGGCGTGACAATCAAGTCGCTGCTTCGGTTCAGTCTCACTGACATCTTTAATTCTGGGTTTCTGGCTTCCAAGTCTGACACTAGTGCATGGGCAGAAGTCTCTCCCTTCGCAGTGACGCAAAATTTAGGGAGTTCTGGCGAAAGAGTGACAACAAGAGAAGGGTTTTGGAGGGGGCTTCCTCCTTTTTCTTCAGGATCCTCCTCTTGGCCTTCTTTGGGTTTCTTACAGTCATCCATCCATTGGTGTTGGACTCCAACTCGGCGGCAGGAGGGCTAGATGGCACAGGATCTTCTGACTTAGCAGCAGGAGGGCTAGATGATACAAGATCTTCTTCTGACTCTGCAGCAGGAGAGCCAGATGTCACAGGGTCTTCCTCTGACAAACTCTGGAGAGTGGGTGTCGGTCTGGGGCGACAAGACCTCGTAGGGGTTTCTCAAGAAGTAGGTGATAACAGGGTCGGACCCAACTTCAGGGTCTTCGTCCGCCATTAATGCCCAAAAGGACATGCTCAGGAAAGATCTCTCTGGCTTAGAAGAGATGCTCTTTGCGAGAGCACTCAGCCGAAACCACAATTTATTGACATGTAGTTTTTGATTAAGCACAAAATCTCTTGAAGTGCAAAAGTAGCATTTGACATTAGAGGAAAACAGGGGTGTCTATATACAGTCAGATGTGTTTTCTCATATCTGAAGAACGGTTAACAATTCTATATACAAATTAGGAAGAGATTTCAAATACATATGGTTGGAAAGCTTGCAATGCCCTACATACAGTAGTAATTACAGTTTTGACAAGGACATAAATTATATTTAGAGAAATGCATAAAAAATTGCTTGAATCAAGAGCGCTGGATCTGTGTTTCCTGAGAGTCTCGGTGCATCATGTAGCTTTTTGTTTTGAAGCGAGGATGCCCTGAGAGTCCCGGCAACAGTTCTGGACCTCACACGTTCATTAGGGGTTTCATGGTGAGGGCGCTATGATGGGGCAAAGGCAGATTCTTGGCTTCTTCCTTGAATCACTTACATTAGATTGGATAGACCAGACAAATATTAGGCAAGTGAAATTATTGTATGCACAAACAAACAAACACACACATATATATATATATATATATATATATATATATATATATATATAATATATATATATATATATATATATATATATATATATATATATATATATATATATATATATATATATATATATATATATATATATATATATATATATATATGGTGCTAATGAGGTTGACGAACTTTGTGGACAGGCCGGATGGCCAGCACTGTAGTGGCCGGCAGCACCACAGGATCGGCACTGGCCCCTTGTAGGGGCTCGGTGGCCTGCGGTGATGGTTGGTGGAGAGAGTTGCGTGGATGTAGAGGGAGAGGAGTTCTGGTTGTTAGTAGGAGGCTGCTTGTTACTGCCGAGTTTGTATCAGCATTCAGCTTCAGTGTGCCCCACCCTCTTATAGTGGGTGCACGGAGGATTGCTAGGCAGTCCATTCTTCATGCGAGTCGAGCCTGAGAGGTATCCGGGGGGCACTATGCGCCGCTGAGATATGCTGTGAGACTGGTTGAGGGTTTCCCATGAATCGGCCATGCGGCAGGCTTCCATAAGGGTGGTGGGTTGTTTATCATTTAGATATACAGCAAGGGGCCCAGGCACACATTGGTAAAGATCCTCCAGCATGTCTGATTGAGGAGGTCCTCAAACGTAGTGCAAGACGAGGAGTCAAACCAGCGGGTATCAGACTGGATCTTGTCACAGGCCCATTCAGTCTAGGACCAGCCGGGGTTATTTCGTAGGCCTTTGTGATGACTACGCACTCCAACCATGTTGCCTCTCTGACTCTTCTCCAGTGAGCTAAGGGCTGCCTTAGCTTTCCCTCAATGTGCTTAGCTAGCACTAAGGCCCTCTCTGTCTCAGTGGTGCTTTAGTTATCAAAGAGTGCCTCTATTTCCTCCAACCATGCTTCTGGCTCGTCCTCAGTCCACTTGGGGACGAGGGAATTAATGCTCGAGATTGGACCATTTGGTGCAGCAGGAGTGGGGTTGGAGGCTTGGTGTATAGCCACAGCTTCGGCATTTTCTTTTCTAGCTTTTTTCAGCTCGAGCTCCTTTTCCTTGCAGGCTAACTCATGCTGTCTTCTCCTTTCTTCTCTTTAGTGTTCCAGCTGCCTCTGTTCGGGCTCATACCTCCTCTGTTCTTCTTCATAAGCCCTCTGTTCGGCTTCATAATTCCGCCGTTCCAGTCTTTCTTCCTTCTCTTGCTTGGCCAATTGTTCTTTAACCCACTTGGTGAGGTCCAATCCTGTGAGACCTGCCGCCATCCCCAGCTCCACGAAGGCTCTATGATTCTCTGTTGCCATGGCTCCGGTGGAGAAGGGCATCTATCCGGGTCAACTGGACGTACTTGGGCAGCAAGGAAGTGTCCCTCAGATTTAGGGTGACTCTTCAATGATGGGGCACCTTAGATATGAAAGGACTTTTCTTCTGAGTTCCTTTTTTCTGTTTTTTTTCTTTGGTGGCACTATGGTGCCAGTGCATTCCTAGGAACCCTTTACTTGAGTCCAACTAGTGTATATTTAAGGGGAAAATGCACTCTACCCCAGCAGAGTGTAACAAATCAGTAGTAGAGAAAGGGAAGGTAAAAGAAAGAGAGGGATGTAAGCCTTCAGTTTATGACAGTGCCTCAGATTAGTGGCACTGTGGGAAAGGAAAAATAAATGGTGGTTGCTTTTGAGGCCCTCATGAGTAACTGGTTCCAGTACCTGCTGTGCTATTCCCTTTTCATGCAAGAGGGAGAAAGGCTACTTTCTGCTTAGGTCTGGATAAAAGACCTCACTCGTGACAGACAGTTTCTAACTGTAATTAATCTTAACTTGTCCTCATCTATTTGTGGGACAGAGGTGTTTCTGGTTATTTGGGTTAGTTTAATTAATTATCCCGGTGTTGGCCCGTTCTTTCTAAGAATTCGGTGCACGTACACTCAGAGGTTAGGTTGAATGCTTACTTGAACATATGATGAGAGAGAGAGAGAGAGAGAGAGAGAGAGAGAGAGAGAGAGAGAGAGAGAGAGAGAGAGAGAGAAATTCAGCTAGCAAATTCGTGCTGCCTGAGAAAATCAGTAAAATTATTATAACTCCACACTGGCAGGGTTTTTATTTGGAGATACGTCTTCTTGGGCTATTTCAGGGGACTGTCTTAACAATCGTAACTTTCCCTGTGGCCTGAGTTGTACGTCTCTCTGAGAAGTTATGATTAAAAAATTATAAGTTTCTTTTCTTTCATATAATTTCTTATGACAGTGGACTTGTATAGGAACTTTTGTTATAAATTTCCTAACTAAGTCCTATCATTCCCTGACTTAATTATGTCTTATTTTTATCTACTGAAGTCTGTTTCTGGCTAAGATTTTGCGAGTAGGATTACTACGCAAAACAAAGTAGTTCCCAAAGTGGCAATTGAGGCAGAGCTATGGTGACTGTGGCGCCCCCACAACCAATCACAAAACCAATAACAACAAAGGTTTTAAGATGGCGGACATGGGAAGCAGTCAACAAGGGTTCCAAAATGTCAGGCAAATCCCGTTATAACGCAGCAAAATTCAAAACAACTTCTGGACGCACCCTGGCGGAGGAATACACGATCCCGAGGCGCGTTTGTTTACCAGGGAATGCACACAAAGCACTCGAATTACTCTCACAAAACGAACGAAGCAAATGTAGGAATACAAATTTTAACTAAATACCCAAACAATGCAAAGGATTTTACATTACGGATATGGAAAACAAAATTACTATGAGCTACGCTTTTCCTTTTTTTTTTTTCTTTCTCGTAAGGAATGGATCTGTGCCCTCCTGACTGCCTGATTTTAATTTACTTAAATATGCAAATTACAAAATTAACTGTTGCTGTTCACTTGCTATATTAATGACATGGAATTTTGATATGCTTCCCGCGATATGAAAACTAATTACTCCATTAGGTTATGTTCGCTAGGGGCCTCTCCAGAATGATGAATGTGGTTACTACTTTTGAAATTCAACGAACTTCGCAAACTTTGTGCTCCCTACCTACGAGAGAAACGTTAGGCACACTTTGTTCGTTCTTTGTCGTGCAATAGTTAACTTGTTCAACATCAATATCATGCATTAATCCTTGGCCGAGGAATATAGCAAAATATTAAATATGACTTGATAACTCAGCCAACGACCTTGAAAGGTATGCGGGTGGTGGCGTGTCCGAACTTGGCAATGTTTCTTGTAAAAGTTTGTAAATTGTAAATCATAAATTAGCTGCTCTCAATGCACACTTCCCTACCTACACTAATTTCTTAATTATAAAAATGGTATTCTTATTGCTATTATGCCTTGTCCTGTCTCCTTGTTTTGGAAGAGTTAACTTGAAATTAAGTATGATCTGACTTTTCTCTGAAAGTGATGTGTAATTAATTAATTTGATTCCCGATTCTTTTCTCTCTAAATTAATTAGAATCCTAGTGAGCTTGCCAGTGTTACGTGTGGGCTTTGGCTGATGAATTTCTTAATTAATTAACATAAATTACGTAGCCCTGCTTCGCCAAGGACACACATAAACTGTCAATTGAAGCTGAAAGTTACCCTCAAAAGACAGACAATTACTCGATTGGATTAGGTCGCCAGTTGGGACTATGTATGGAATAATAGATTACTTCAGTAACAAAGGAATTACATTAAACCCCTTCACTCCCACCTAGTCCCAACAAAGAAAGAATGTGCTGTGATAGCAAGGAAATTACATGAACCTTTAGTCAACGTCTGACACTGTCAATTTTCCCGGATTCAGTAAAAAAATATAACATAACGAATGGTTGTACTCTAGCGGATATCGTATGCAGTTTCAGTATTGGTAACGGAGATTTCTCTTCCAAACTATGGGGATCAGGATCCAAGGTTTGCCTGGAAGTTACTGACACTTGACTTTCCCTAATTCTGATTGACTGCACGGGAATAGCTTATGCAATTTTCACTATACTAGACTTCATAAAACAAATATGATTATACCAGGTTCTCTTGTAAATGGTGGCTGAGGGGGAAACAATGGAAAAATTTAAGTACAGTGGAAGAGATACTAGCAAATCGACGAAAATCTTGTCAATTCCAGACTTACCGTTAAGTAGGTTGCTTGCACAATGCAACTGCCGATCGGAGTTCTCCAAGAACACTTACTGTCGATTCACTGAGTAAAAAAACAGATAGGAAAGGACAAATGATAGAGTTGCTCGGAGCACAGATGCGTGCTCAGTTCACGCCGGTAGGTCTCTCTCTGCTTGCATGAGGTCAGATCAGGGCAGGCTGTTTGTCCAACGTTCGTCCATAGCCCCTGGCAGTCTGAAAAATTGACAGAGACATCGCCGAATGCTTAGGACAGGGAAAAAGGAAGCTTAAGACCACCTTCACTAGAGGTTACTTGGTGAAAACCTTCCCTGTTGGTTGAGGACTCTAATGCTAACCTATTCCCTACTAAGGCATTACTTTTTTGAAAACACAGCCTACCGCTCTCGCTCGCAGTCTCTTAGCTTCAACAGAGACGCCTCCCTGTCTTTGTTAGAATGATATTCTTACTAAATAATGCAGAGAGGGCGAACAGCAGAATATTTATAAATATATATATATATATATATATATATATACATACATATATACATATCATGTATATATGTATACATGTGTGGCGAAGGCCTCTGAAATTTCGCCACACATGTCTCTCCTGTGGTTTCACTTCCAAAGTTGCTCCGTCTTACATACACACATACATTAGATACGTAAGCCAAGGAGCCGATATTTTCTGCACAGGAAGGTCATCCCTGATAAGGTGCTTGTAACATTAATGTAGATCCAATCACTGTATTTGTTCTCTTCCTGGAATCACCATACCATATATATATATATATATATATATATATATATATATATATATATATATATATATATATATATATATATATATATATATATATATATATATATATATATATATATACATACATAAATGCACACACACAAATTATATATGTATATATGTGTGTGTGTGTGTATGTGTACGCGTCTTTTTCCCGGAGGATAAGGCTCCAGAAGATGAAAACCTTAGCAAGTTGCTAATCACATCTCCTGCACCACTACTTTTTTTCCCCTTGGTTATAATCTATCACAGACGACCAGCCCCCAGGTATAGTACTTAATTTCGTGTTTAGGTCACCTGGAGGCATGAAATGGGTTTTTCAGGAACAGAGGACAAAGACCCCCACCCCAACCCCACCCCGGGAATCGAACCTCCTCTCTAGCTGGTGAGGCAAGGTCGATAACCACTGGGCTGCTGAAATGGATAACATACTTGAACAATACATCCGCTACAAACAATATTTTCACTTAAGACATAATAACAAAAGAGTGATCGGCACCTTTGAACGATGCAGGAGAGCTAGTAAAGAAAAAGCCACGCAAATAAACAATAATGGGCCTCCTTCGTTTCGTCCCTTGTTCGTCATTACGTCAACAGATTATGCTTAGGGGCAACAATAACAGTACAGGAGTTCTCAGTTTATTATCGAAGACTTGACGTCTGATTGGTACCTTTCATGTAATCCTCGTATTTCATGAAAGGTGATATGGTACCTGCCCTTTGCCGTGATTTATTTCTTATTCCTGTCTTTATTGCACCGTATCTCTAATATATTCTATTTTTAGCTTTATGAAACTCTTCATTCTTTTTGTCTCTTAATTTTTAAAATGTCGTCATTCTACTTTGTGGTAGAGCTTGCTTTGTGAGGCCTTTTATGCTTGTTCTTAAGAAATGTAAGCACATTATGAATAATGATAAGAATAATAACATTACGTATATACAACCAAAATAGTGTACATTATTATTATTATTATTATTATTATTATTATTATTATTATTATTACAAGCTAGTGTTCATGTATGGAAAGATATGTTTAACGGGATCGCATCTGCACGGCCGTACCCGACAGCCGAAGCTAAAGTTCATCATCAATATTCAAGGGGGACAGAGTCGGTTCGACAGTTTTATTTATACATTGCAGAAGAGGGTCTTTACATTTATTTCAAGGAGCTTCACCTTTCCAAAAGAGCATTTCGCATTGTAAGGATACTTGGAAGCTTTCCAGGGGTGGACAGAGCTGGCTTGGGGAGCGTATGGGAGTTCCAGTCCCATCCCTGCAACCAGTGCTTCGGGGAGGTTGCGAGCTCTTGCTACTTCCAGACTACCCCGGCCTGGTCCAGCCAGTCTTCGCCGTATATTTTCGTCATTCGTGAAGGTAATTTTCACAGAGCAGTAGGCGAAGGTAATATCTTTCTACTCCCTGTCATCATATCGAACGAAGTAGCCTGCAAGTAGCAAGGAGCCGTTGGGGAAGAAAAGCATTTAAGAAGCAAGTGTCAGCGTCGGCCTTGACAGGAGGCTACGTCATAGCGGCTGGGAGCCAGGGCTATCTTGAAAGGTAGAACAAGTCAAGAAACGTGAATAAATAAGGTGTGAAAATCGAAGACTTCTTTTTAAAGAAAGATAGAGAGAGAAAGGAAGGTTGAAAGAAGGATGAAAGAGAAGTTCAGAAAGAGAGACGGTTGAAATTGCGGAGGGACGGTGGGTGCGTGGGTGGGCTCTGGGGACTGACGGAGGGGGCAGTCGACGTCATTATCTTTAATCACGTCATTACAGTCATGCTAACTCTCCATGGTCCTCTTCTACATGCTTTCCTTGCATGTTTTTTATTAGCTCCTTATCCATCATTCTCCTTCACTTTTCCTTCCTTCAGACGAGGAATTGGAACAAATTAGGTCAACTGGTTTGTCGCTTCCTGGGTATTCTTTTTTACCGGAATTAAAATTGAACATTTTAGTACATACTTACTGAATGAATAGATATATTTTGACGCTAATTATCTGTCTATCCATCTATCTTATATATATATATATATATATATATATATATATATATATATATATATATATATATGTATATAAATATATTTATAATATATATATATATATATATATATATATATATATATATATATATATATATATACAAGTATATTTATATATATAAGTATATTTATATATGTGTAAACGCATAAGAGAGAGAGAGAGAGAGAGAGAGAGAGAGAGAGAGAGAGACGAAGAAAGGTCTTATTATGAACTAAGTTTGAGATTTTGAATGGTATCGAGAGTCCATACTCAAATATGATTGCCGACATTTGAAATGATTTGTAGGATGACGTCAGAACTTTATAACCTTTATTTCTTCCTGCACACGTGGTTTTCTGTAATTATATGTTTTGCAAGAAAGAGTGTGCGTGTGATTATTTACAAAGTAGCGGGTACTTATACTCCAACTAGAAATTCTAGTTTATTTTGATTGATTTTACTAGCACACTACCTCCTCATTATCTCTGGGTTTTGGTTTTCTCTGTAATTTGTTATTTTACTATTTTCGCCTTGTTCATTCGGTGCTGAATATTTTAGCCGCAATAATTCACGACCGGTGCACCTCTGACGTGAAGCATTTATCATAACCGCTTCGTAGAGAAGCGGTTACACGGGTCCCGGTGACTTCAGGGCTCTTGACTTTTAGGTGAACCTCGGTCACATGGCCTGTCCAGATCAACTAGCGACTTCATGCCTTTATCAAGTCGCGCAGCTCATTCAGGGTGCTCGGTGATCTTGGCATAATTTCATAAAATGCGTGATTGAATAAGTCTCTCTCAAATGACAGCCAACTCCGTAACACCCGTCACTGTGCGGAAAACAATACTTTTCTGAATGGTTAGTTCGGTAACCTCATCATTCTCTCGTTACTTCTGCTGTCACCTTGCATAATCTTCTATATTTCAAAACAACCCGCTTCGTAACACCCGTCAGGCTGCAGCTACCCATGTTTACATTGTGAAAATCACTGAGCTTCGGAATTTTCGCCTTGCCCCGTTTTAGCAGACTTGCAATCACCGTTCTTCAAAGGCATTTTGTAACTGACTTTACCCGTTGTTAAAAGTTGATGAATTTATATTACTAAAAAAAAATGTCTTCTGATTTCTCAGTACAGGGTAAATTACGGCTTGTCATACCCTTAGCGAAGAAAAGACTTTACAGGTCTCTCGATTTCAGGTAACATTTCTAATTTTGTGTCTAATATATTCACATGACATCTGCCCTATATTTCATCATGCAACCTTAGCCTCCCTTCTTACTGATCTTACTACCAAGTAATTTATTCTTAATTACTGAGCATCAGCCCATGTTGGCACAAGGCCAACGTCATTTGATCATAACAAAAGGAACTAAATTTCAGCTGATTCTGCCCTGACGAACAGATAATAGCGTTCTTCACAGACATTGTACTGTACCATGCACTTGAACTGAAACGCAATCTTCGCAGCATATGACTCACATGATTTCGTCAAAATCAGAGAAAATTGATATTTTCGGCCTTAAGTGAACCTCTGACCTTGAAAACCAAGGTCAGGATCAAATCTAATTTTGGAAGATAATCACCATCCCCAGGGTAGATACATAGTTTCGTCTTATTCAGAGAAAAATACTGACCCTTAAAAGGAGCTATTGTCTAGAGAGGATCAAGGTAAGAAGTATTTGGGCAAATACTAACTCTCCGCCAAAGTACCTACCTATCGAGTCACATGAAAATCAAAAAACCATAATGCCAAAAAATTAAGCTTTAGTTTTTAGATTGACACGTGACCTTGAAAAATAGGCCAAGGTAAGAAATATTTCAGGGAAAGAATCATCAAAGGTATGCAACTGCTAAGTTTAAAATATTGGAGAATGCAACGTGCAATGTTAGCCTTTAAGTCGGCTTGTTCCTTTGCAAAATAAGCCAAGGACACAAATATTTAGGAAAAGTACTCGCCGACCTTCGAGGTGCTAACTTAAAGTCTATCAGAATCAGAGGAAAAGTAATGTCGACCTTTTAGTTGTTCGTGTCCTTGAAAAATAGGTCAGGGTCAAAATAACTTTGGTAATGCATTCGACAATATCAAATGCTGAAGACCAGAGTCCCCAACTTTAGTTTGAGATATAGTGGAATTTTCTTTTTAATTTGACATTTTAACAAACCTGTGACCTTGAAAAATAAGTCACGGTTAAAACAATATCTTACGACATAGTCAAAAGATAATGACTCTCGCCATCAGAGATCGTATCAAGGGGACTGGAAATAAAAATATAACCAACACCCAAATAGATAACGGGTAGGAATACGCAGCTTAAGTACATAAATAGGAACAAATATGGAAACAATGGAATATGCATGAGGTTCCCTGTCTCTGTTTTTCTCACTTCAATAAAGAGTGCTCTATCACTCACTCACGAAATGTTTACCTTCTCTCTCTCTCTCTCTCTCTCTCTCTCTCTCTCTCTCTCTCTCTCTCTCTCTACTTTTTGATTCACCAATGTACTACGCCTTTCTCCATCCCCTCCAAAAATAGTAGTTTGACAGAACGTAACTATCAACGGTCACCAATCAGCGCCCCTCATGTTTTTAGGATACATTATTACAAAATGGCTCTATATACTACAAAAAAACCCTAATTCCGCCCTACTACAAAAAAATCTAATTGGTAAAGGTATACTGTATAGGACAGATTATTAATATTATCTAACGTCTGCTCATGGGGCTTCTGTCTGAGTACAGAAAGAATTTGTTTAAGGGCAGAAGTTTTTTTTTTTTTTTTTAGATCGAACTGTGACACAAAATTATTTCGTAAGTGTTGTCTTGTATCATAAGAACTACTTTTCAATTTTATTTTTGCTGTGAAAATTTTATATTTTCGAAAATTACATTCATACACACACATATGGTATTTAGAGAGAGAGAGAGAGAGAGAGATACTTACATGTAAGCATGGGTATCCAATCATACACGTATACACATACAATACGTTTAAAACGAATGTTAGAATTTTTAATCCATTACGATGTGCTGTCGTTCAGTTCATCTATAGTCGACAGGAAACGGAATACTCTCAACATTTCGTGAAACAGAAAGAGAGAGAGACACGGCATTCCGATATTGTCCTCCAATTTGCATGACACGCCAGCGTACTGTAGTGGTTGTAATATGTTATTGATCTGGTACTTTGGACGTAGGCGTTTTCTTCCTTTTGATGTTTCATGAAAATGTATTATTAGATAATTACCAAGTCGTAATATTTGTGCTTAATTTATTGAAGGCTATTTTTGCATTGTTGTGACTTCAATAATCAAAAATAATTTAGTAATTAATTCTAATCTTTTATTTGTTCCTCTTACTGATTAGTTAATTTTGTTCAGAGGGGAGAGTTATTCCAGACGTTATTTATCCCACTTCATCATAATCATCCAAAAACTAGAATTCCAAGCGTTGACTTATGGCTTGATTGTTTTTAAGTTATACAACAAAAAATGACCATCTGGCAACTTTACCCTAACGAACATTCCCATGGTTGTAGCCAAGTTAATTTTGCTCCTACATATTTTCATTTAGTTATTGAAAAATTCTTGTTTTCGCCCTAATTTCTATCAAAACTCTTGTGTTAAACTTTTGCTGAATAGAAAGCCTTACTTTTGTACTGGAAACACCAGTGATATCAGCTCGTGGAAAATTTGGCTGTGATTTAGTCAGAAATTAACAGATCGCAGCACTCGTGTAAAAACCTTCTTGCTGGCTATCATGAATACCATTTGAACTGGCCTTGAAGCTTCAAGCGTTACACGTCATTCATTATCACTTATTTTCCTTTATTCTTGTGCAGGTTTGCACTGTCCATTGTATAAACACTTATGTTTTCAGTTGGGGTTGAATTTTAGCTTAATTCACTATTTATTTTCCGATAATTTTTCTGGGTACCTGTTTTCTTGTATAAGTTACTTTACTTTTAAATTCGGGTCTTCTAATTTGTAGAGATTTGGTTCCGAAGATGATGGTCCTTTTTGACTTGTGTCATATTATGAATCATAATAATGAAGAAATATTTGATTGCACAGGTCTGTAGCGTAACTAACGAAAGTCTCTGTTATTCTCTCGAAATATGAAAGAGGGGTCATTCTTGTTCATTGCCCGTCAGCGTCCTTTAACTTGTCTATTTTCTTCCCTCACTCAGCTGGGAGCCAGCCTGTGCTTGATCTCACTTCAGCTCAAGACGTAAATCAGAGAGTTGGTAATGGCTGCCAAATATGGAATTTATGGCTCTGTAAATGCAGCAATGAACATTTCTTGATAAATCTGTCTTGTTAACTTCAAATATATATATATATATATATATATATATATATATATATATATATATATATATATATATATATATATATATATATGTACATATATAATCTCCTTTAAGAGAGCACTGACTCCATAAGGCCCCATTATAAAGCAAGTGCTTATAACTGCCTTATGAATGAAGGGATTTGCTTCAAGTTTTTACCATTATTCTTCAACTAATACTGAATATTTTCATCGTGGGAAATGTAGAAATTCGGCCTCTATGTTAATTTTTTTTTATTTAATTAAAAGATTTTAAAACTTTAAAAAATATGCAAAAAAATAAAGTTTCACTCAAAAATTAATTTCCCACGTACGAAATCAAGATATGTAGCCTATTTATATACACTCTGTAAAAGTTTCATCGAACTGAACGCGAGACTAACAACCAGTTACATTTTTTAGGTATTTTAATAACACGATCCT
>NC_089784.1:36523069-36550569 GCF_040412425.1 Macrobrachium rosenbergii
GATATGAATAGAGTCACACCCACAGACACACACACATACTGTATATATATATATATATATATATATATATATATATATATATATATATATATATATAAATCATCAACACACAATCACGTGTGGAACAGAAATAAATTTCTGACTCACGTCGGGATCGAACCCAGGTCTCTCAGGTGGAAAGCAAGGGCGTTACCCACTGGGCCATACAAGTCTAAAAGAAGTTGGAACCTGAGAGCAACTGCACCCAAGGAATTACCTGGGCAAGCTAACTGCTTGCATACCAGCGAGTTTTCCCCAACTTCCCGACTCAGCAATGACTTGTATGGCCCAGTGGATAACGCCCTTGCTTTCCACCTGAGAGACCTGGGTTCGATCCCGACGTGAGTCAGAAATTTATATATATATATATATATATATATATATATATATATATAAATATATATATATATATATATATATATATATATATATATATATATATATATATATATATATATATATATATATATATATATGTGTGTGTGTGTGTGTGTGTGTGTGTGTATTTATATATACGTAGATGTACATACATACATGCATAATACACACACATATATATATGTATATATATGCATATATATATATATATATATATATATATATATATATATATATATAAAAAGTACGTATATATACATAAGTAGTGAATTCAAAAGGCCCATTACAACACTATCAACACGACAAGACTCATGTTACGAGTGAATGTACAACAATCCTGATTACTGGTGACTGTGGACAGGTGGCTGGTGACAAGATTATTTATACCGAATATGCAGATGTGGAAAACTAAGTTCCTGGGACTGGAAATGGCGGTTGTCCTATGATGAAAGGGTTCCAATCCGTAGTTTCCGAAGTCTTCGTTAGCTGCCATATGCGTCGAGTCTGTTGGGTGGATCTGCTGCAGCACTTGCTTACGGATTGATCCAGTGTCCTGATAGCTTCAAAATCCCATTTTAGCTGACGAGGGCAGATTTCGAAATGTTTCTTTTGTACGAGGTGTTAGCCTCACTTCAGTTTACGATGTGAACAGCATCCCTAATACTTAACGATATCCGGAGCCCTCTGAACCATGCCTTATTAATCTTCACGAGGTGGATCTGCCAGTCTCCCTGACATAGATTTCATTACAGTTATTTTATATTGTATTTCAAAAGCATCGGCATCAGCTTCCTTTCATTTATATATACGTTAATAAGCTAACTACCCATAGTTTTCGCCCTGTGAAAAATTAATCCGAATGTCAAATTTGAGGCGTAAGGCTTCTTGTCTGATGTTTCCAACGTAAGGGATCGGGATCTTCATTTTGTTGTTAAAGTTTGTTACTTGTTCGCCTCTATGATGAATTTTGTTCGCTTTATTGATAGCCTTCTCCATAATAGGCTATATGCCGGTAGAGTAATTGGGCCAGATGTTGACGAATTGTATCAAATTCATTTTCCAGATACCCATGCGAACATACCCTAAGCCCTCTGAGAAGCAGACGGCTGCCAACCATGATCTTTACTGAAATCTTTTGGTATCTTAGGAAGCAGATGTAGGAAACGGCGCGAGTAGGATTCCTACATACAGTGAAGGTATATTTTGTGTGTTTTCTTATGATTAATAGAGCTTGGAAGAGCAATTTGCCGTTTTTTCCTTTCAGTTTTTTTAATGTAATAGTAGCTGTAGCGTCTATCAGAAAATTCATCAAACACTCCGCAGCTATTGTCCTAGAATATAAGGACATTGCCCACGTATCTTAGCCAGTTCACGTCCTTATATATTCCATTTAAAAGCTCGCCAAAAGTTACTATTGGAAGAAAAAACTGTTGGTAGCCCATGGGCCAATTGATTTTAAAGTTTTATCATTGGTAAAAGGAAAATGTTCTTCAGATGGTTGTAATTTTTTACTCAGAATAGGCAACACATCCGCAATCGGGACTTAAGTATTTAATGTTTCCATTTCTAGACTAAAAGTTTTGACGTTGTTAGAAAGGATATTAAGTAAATAGATTTATGTATGAATTTCTTTGCGTGTTTTTCGTGTAGAAATGAGAGGGATTCTAAGCAGAGGGATAATTTTGTCAAGGACTTAGTTAATTTTTACAGGAATAAAGGCCTGCGGGATACTAAAGGACGTTGAGGGACTCCGAGTTCCTCGTTGAGAGAGTCGGTAGAGTTGTCGGCTAGCACTCGCTAGGCCCGAGTTCGAGTCTCCGGCTGGCTAATGAAGAATTAGAGTAATTTATTTCTGGTGATAGAAATTCATTTCTCGCTATAATGTGGTTCGGATTCCACTATAAGCTGTAGGTCCCGTTGCTAGGTAACCAGTTGGTTCTTAGCCACGTAAAATAAGTCTAATCCTTCGGGCCAGCCCTAGGAGAGCTGTTAATCAGCTCAGTGGTGTGGTTAAACTAAGGTATACTTTTGAGGGACTCCGTACTTATATGCCTCTGGCTTACCAATGAAACCGGGGAGAGAAGAACTGATTATTTTAATGTATTCCAAGAGACTGATATCTGGTTTATTACCTCGTAGAGTTTTAAGTGACTTATTAAACTTTTAAGAAATACTATTTTTAAGGGATCTTTTGTCAATTTTTCATAGATTTTTTTCTCGTTTTTCATCTTGAGCCTTTTTAATATACGTCTTTCTATACAAAAGTAGATTCTTCCCCTCTTCATCAGATTTGTAAAAAGATAATCGCGCCGGTGTAACATAATTGTAGCTTTTTTGGCACCTTTGGATTTAATTGAACAACGTTACATCACAGTAAAAAGACATTCATGTATATAGGCTATATATATATATATATATATATATATATATATATATATATATATATATATATATATATATATATATATATATATATATACATATATTATACACTATCTGAAAAATAGTAGTCTCGAAGATTGAATTGTTCAAGTTGTTCATTACACTCTAACTTGGGAGTCAGGAATTATAAGCTTATTTATGAGATAAGCACACACGTATAAGCAAGTGTCAACATTTGTGTATCACATATATATATATATATATATATATATATATATATATATATATATATATATATATATATATATATATATATATGATACACAAATATTTACACTTGCTTTTACTTGTGTGCTTATCTCATAAATAAGCTATAATTCCTGACTCCCAAGTTAGAGTGTACGAACAACATGACAATTCATTCTTCGAGACTACTCTTTTTTCAGATACTGTAAATTGAACAGATGCATTTCTTTGTCAGCTATAAGAGGGTAATAACGCCGATGATTTGCCGGAAAATAAATCGCCATTGGTTAAAATTTAAATCGAAGGCCGTTCGGAGGACCATTTCAGTTCCAATGTCACGGGAACCCCAGTGATTGTCGTTGAGTATAATTGTGTACAATTGATTTTGTTCTTTACTATTGCCAGTAATGTTTGTTTTGCTAGTAATGATAAGTATAATTAATAATTCATATATATGTTTCTTTAAAAAAAAGCTAAGACAGCAACTTTAAGATTTACGATTATGGCAATTAGTGACTCGAATATGATGTTAAACTTTTATGAAAACTTTTGATAACAGTCATTACCTACTCACTGTAGCACAGAGGTCAAAGTCACGGTAGACCTCATCGGACTTAGACTAACCGTAATCAAATTAAAGATAATGAAATCAACAAAATAAATATGTTAGTGGTTTTTAAAAATCGTTAGAAATTATAAAATTACACACTAAGAAATAACATAACTTTTCTAGAGCTGTCGTTGTACAGCCCAGGTACCGAAACCATTGTTGCGTCTCTGTCGTCTACGCAGTCAAACAGTAATTACTTGCAATGAGCCACCGTTGATATGTAGTGTTTGTGTCAAGATACACCTTGCAAAAGGGAACATTTTTCTTTCCTTACTTCTTATTTAATACTTTTCACCACCCAAGTCTTAGCTGAAAGCAAATCATTGCTTGATTCTACCGTGATAACTGGGAAGTTGACGCAGAAGGAATCAATCTTTTCCAAAGCAGGTCATGGGATTGGTTGTATAGCTTGCCATAAACTATACCGCCTCTATTATATCCTTCTAGAGTTGGACATGGCTCTGGTGATTGATATGTAAGCAAAATGTATTGACAGTTCTTAGAAAGAGAGAGAGAGAGAGAGAGAGAGAGAGAGAGAGAGAGAGAGAGAGAGAGAGAGAGAGAGAGAGAGAGAGAGAGAGAGAGATTCTTAATGTAAAAGTTGCATAAAAGCCGCATATAATATACAGCAATGACAGTCATCATTAATTCCACAGAGAAGAATTATAAATGACAACGCGTTGTGGCCAAGTGAATCTGCGTGTTTATTATACATTTTCCCAACATTTCGCCTTCACTTTCAACAAGGAAAGAATTACAATAAAGAAGCTACCTAATTCTTCAGAATGAAACAGCTGCAGTACCAGCCCAAACTTTGCTGTCATCTGTACCATTGATACTTTAAAGGATCGCCCGTTTTTGTAGGCTGAGATTATTTAAAATGTCAATAGAGTAATTATTACCAAGTAATTTTTGCCTGAAATGATACTTTGAACAGTCTGTTGCTCGTATGTGGTCAGTGTTTACGCAATTTCTTATATATAGCTGTTGGGTAAGGGCGCATACCAGTTATTCTGTTTGTCAATATGAATAAAGCACACGAATGTCCCACATTGTTTTATGAGCGACCGAGCGTAAATGTGCAATACGGAAACACTTGTTTGGCACAAGTTAATTGTATCTGCCTATTAATTTTCTCGTTCCCATGGCGGTCATATAACACCCATAAGGTCACTGTTTTGCACAGTTGCTTGGTAGAACGAAGTCATCCTGGGAATGATGGTTCAATAGCTCCGAATGTGCTCCCTGCTTCTGCTTTGCTCTACTTGTGGATTACTGTATATATTACTGTGCATATTTGCATTCTATGTATTTCATAAATTTTGTCCGTTGCATGCGCATGCGCACCAGCCACCATGTATGCACTCCGCACATGCGCATGAATATATCTTCCCGCTCCTCTTTGCACGAATTGCACGCCTTGCAGAGCCTCTCTGTATATACCTGTTTGCTCTACGGAATACAGCAACCTATGACTCGGGATATTATTTCTCCATCCCTGCAATCTTCTGTCTTCTCCTACAAGACATCATCGCATATCACCACTACTGTCTCCCTGTAAGAGGCTGGTATGCCTCCTCCATTAACTGTCTTGCTGCCATCGGGCTTGGGCTGTGCCAGGACATAGGGGTTGGTTTCCTTCCTCCCTTCCTTAGCCCCTTTTCTTAATTATCTTGTTTCCATCTGGGTTGGGATAGATAAGGACTGTACGTTGTAAGGCCTATCAACTTTCAACTTAATTGTAACAAAAGAGTCTTTATTTTTATGGAACCAGTCGCTCACTCTGTTTAACCCCATCCCGCCCCCACCCACTTTATCCCCAAGAAGAGCTACAGCAACCCTCATTCCGCTCCATACAAAGAATTGGCACGGTAAAGGCAGTCATGCACGAGGGCGTTTTCCGTCATCCTTCAGTATTTTACCGCCAAACTTTGTACCTAGATCACAAATATCACTTTTCAAAATTGTGCTCGATCGAAGGTGCGCATGATCCCCACAATGATGACGCACAAGCAAGAACTTGGATAACGTCATTTCTGTCACCAGTCTAGGGTGATTGTACCTTTAGCTCGTGGTTATAAATCGATCAGTTATTGGCTATTTGGTCTAAATTTTGGCTGCAAGATGCTAAAAGTTGTTAGAAAACGCGTCCGTGTGACACCGTTATGCCTCAAGTCTCTTGTAACGGATTTTACCCAAGTCAGTGGGGAAGGGATAATATGCAGCGTTTTGGGGGTCTAGACTACAGGCAGGTTATTGGGTTATTGGGACAGAGAAAGATAGATCAATGTGTTAGATCTATGTTTGAAATATGTAATGCTTGTTTGTGTGTTTGTATGTTTGTATGTCTATGCTCGTGTGTGGACACACGAAGTTCAAGGTTATGGGCATAAATAATAAGAAAAAATGAGTGAAACTGGATATTGTGCGACAGAGAAAAAATGACAGACTGAATGTCGTTGCTATTTGGATAATTTCTATAAACACAAAGTACATGAAATATATACTTATGTACAACAATAACTTTTATGTGGTTTGTTAAATATCTCCTCTTTCAAATATGCCCGTTCACACTTCATATCATTACGTTTCGCTCTCCACGACTATAGTTTTGAAAAGGATGATTTTGAATACTTTTCATAATTTAAGGAACCGTGCTACAAATATTTCGATTTTTTCTCTTTTTTATTTAATTCGACATCATCTTGCTTGAACATTTATAATCTTGATGATACATTCTTACTTTGATTATTTTTCGTTTGTACTCTATCTTACCATAAACTTTTTTTGTTTTGACTCTGTCTTGCTATGGAAGTTTTTCGTTTCGTTTAAGAGCCTTCTGTAATTTTTTTTTTTTTTTTTTTGCAAGACACGACCTTACACTGAAGCATTTTAATTAAAGAATCAATATTAGAATGAATTTTATTAGTTTCAGATACAGTCCCGCTCCAAGCATTTTTAATTTTAGAAATGGCCGTGCAATAAATATTAGTTTCAGTCGTGATTTTACTGTGAATACTTTTAGATTTTGTCCCGATCTTGCAATGGATATTATTAGCTTCAGACGACGTCTCGTAATGATTATTTTCAGTTTTACACAATACCACAATGCATATCATTAATCTTAGACGCGATCTAATGATAAAGGTTTTTAGCTTTAAAGCCGATACTTCCTTGATTTTTTGGAGTTTTACTTCAATACTTTCTTGAAAAGTTCATATCACAAAAGCCGTATGATTCAAGCAGACGGTAAGAGAACTGTGACAATCGAATCAATGCCTTGTTATTGGGTGTATAACAGTCTGACCTTGAGAAATATTAGTCTAACATTATTATCGCTCATCGGGTTCAATAGGACCACCTCTACACATCCTCCCCCGCCTCCCCCAGGTAGCGCCCACCTCCCACGGCCAACCAGAAACTCAACGCCTACGAACTCAACAAAATTTCTTGGTATTTTCAAGTACCAACGAGCCTCTGGTATATGAACTTTTTTTTGTATGAAGAAAATTCTTGAAGCTTTTTTTTTCTTCTTTTTATCTTATGTATGAAGAAATCATTTATTTGAACAGTAAAGAATGAGAAATATGAGCTTTCCTATCGCATGTGATCAGGTGTTGTCAGTTCTGAAATAGTTCTTTTCAAATTAAGATGAGACAATCTGAGAAGTCAATAAACGGAAATGTCATTTTAAACAAAATCTGCGATTAAGTACTAAATAAGACCCACGGAGGAAAAGAGCAGGAGCATTTATATAAAAAATAAGCAAACAGAAATGATAGAAAGAAGAAACTGGTATGTAAAATGAAATTAAAGAATAAGTCAAATATATTTATTTATGATCACGTTATGGCCCATAATTTTCGCGAGTAGTCGAAAGGTAAAAGCATTCTAAGTACACCAGTCGTAAGTTATCTTCTCCGCAAACTGTTAACTTCGGTGACCATTAACAGTGGAATTATTCTTTACGACAGCAGGAACCGACTTGATCTGGATTGGGTTGGGAAGCGAAGGGTTGGCCTAGAGACCGTGCCCTAGACCGATAGTGCATGTCTAAACTAGTACGAGACAGTTGCAGTGTTGAAGGCAAGTGCTTCGCATGTCTCCACTGCGAGGAAAGTAAAACAGTGTAACACCGCGGTGAAGTTTTAGTGTCGTTCTGTGTTAAACAATGTAGCCCAGGAAAATGTAGATCTCTATTTTTCGCTGCATATTGCATAGCGGGCTAAAGGTCTTTAACTCCTGTAGGCCTTTTATGTACTTTTGATTGTTACGCTCAGAGCTCTAAGTTTTTGCTTGTATTGAATATTGGCTTTTTGAATGCCTAGTGATCTAAATATATTTCTGTAGATTTTCACGTAGTTGTTCTGCAACATTCTCGTGAATATTGCGCTCATGACTCAAGTTGTTTCCTTATGGTCCTGCACCCTGACTGTATACAGTCTTGGCGTTCAACACTTAGAGAGCTTCACGTAATTCTTCGTATTACTGTAGGCTTACAATAATTACGCACATTTGGTGTATAATAGATTTAGGGTTTTGGCTTATGTGAATTTGTCGTGGCTCTGTAGGCTTATGTAAGTGTTTCTGTTGCATATTAACTACAAGAAGCGAGGTACAGTCTTATATTATATATAGCTGGGTTCAATAGTAAGCCCTGCTGGCTTACTATGTATATTTTTTGTTGTATGTTGTATGCTAAACTTTATTTACAGAAAACAGCTTTCTGCGTGTATATGCGATTCGAAAGCATGCGTTTGTGTTTGTGTGTGTATGTGTGTGTGTGCGTGTGAGTGTGTGTGTGTGTATATTTAATTCTAAAAGGAAAGTCTGCAGATAGGCATAGTTTTAAAAGAGGTCAGCTGCTCCAAACGTGATTAGACCCGAATAGCATTTTCATCAAGAAATATGTCTAGTAGGTATTATTTTTTTTATTCTTCGCAAATTGAATATTGGAAATCTTTTGAAGCAAAGGACATAGTTCGCCATCTTACTCTGTGGACTCACGAAGCAGAAGCAAGGCACTTCGAGAGCTTTCGTTAAATCCGAAGATCGTTTTATTACAAGTACCTCTAGAGTTTGAACAACAATGAAAGCATAATTCTCTCTCCCTCTCTCTCTACTTTATGTAAATGCATACATACATACATACATACATACATACATACATACATACATACATACATACATACATACATACATACATACATATAAGTATAAGTATGTATGCTTATATATTTATGTAAATACATACATACATACATACATACATACATACATACATACATACATACATACATACATACATACAAGTATAAGCATGCATGCTTTTATATTTAGATAATTATTTGTTTAGTTGCCACAAATAATACGTTGCATCCCTAGGTAAATTGTCTAAAAAAAAGAAGAGAGTTGTCATCTCTTGAAATCTGTCGACCGTTAATGTGCATGTGTACATAGTTACAGCAACACATTCATGTTTACCTGGAGAAATTTAAGGGCCTGCGTTCTGTGTCAGAAATGATTTATTGTAACACTTTTTATTGCTAATTTCATTTAAATCAGATACGTTTTACGAAATATGTGCCTACGTTTCGTTAAGAAAATATAATTTTCAAATAAATTTTCCATTCTGTTCCGCATTTCGTATTCCGTCTATTTTTTATTTTTTTTATCCTTTTGTTCACGGTGTTCTATCAGTGACTCATATTCAATGTTCATTATTCATGCTCCGAACGGCTTTCAAAAGGGGTTTTAGCTTCACGCCCTGAGTGGGACGAGAAAATCATTGCAACGGGCATGAGATATCGAAGTCAAGGTTACTCCGAATGTTCACCTGGTCTCACAAGTTAAAGGAAATCCATCCGTTCGCGCAAGTGCTCGAATAGAGAACAATAGAGCGTTAGCTCTAGGTAACTGTTCTAAGGAGAGGGAGACAGGTGGTACCAGATGTTCTAGAGGAAGGGAAGGATCTAGAGCATGCGTCTAAGTTGGTCTTAAAGAGAGAGAGAGAGAGAGAGAGAGAGAGAGAGAGAGAGAGAGAGAGAGAGAGAGAGAGAGAGAGAGAGGGCAGTAAATGAAACTGAGATTGTTTTTCCGTAGAGTATTATATTGGTAACTGAACATTTTGTAATGGCTGGAGATTCCTGACTGGTTATTTATTTGCTATGATGTCTTTGTATTTTTCAAGCGCAGTCCGCTGTAAGGGAAACGGCCTGTTTTTGAGAAATTACCATATCGCTATATCCCATTGTTGTCTTGAAACTTAATTATCGATATTTGTTATTTCGATTCATTGCGTGTTAATGATGTTAGAGTTCAGCATAAAAGTATTTAATCCCACATCTTTAATAGTTTTTCGCGCGCTCTATCTCTTTCTCACTCTCTCTATATACTGTATAAATATATATATATATATATATATATATATATATATATATAAAGATATGTGTGTGTGCATGTATGTATATAAGTATATATATACATGCACACACATATATATGTGTGTGTGTAATCTACTGGTCACGTTTTACCAGATACGTGCGTATTTGTTATAACAACAGTGCCCTCTTAACGTCTTGCTTTCTTCACACTTTTCGGATACGCTTGTCACTACGGAACCTAAGATTAGGATTCGAATTCGCGTTCGGTATATCAGAACGAGGTCACGCTACTCACTTTTGTGGTTAGGTGTGTAACGTGTGATCGTTCTGATGTACTGAAGGCGGGTTCGAGTTTTACAACGGACGTAAGAATTTCTTCGTTAGGTTCTTCATTTAGACCATAGGCGTTGTAGTGATAAGCGTGTTCAAAAAGCGTGAAAAATTCGAGGCGTTAAGAGGGCGCTCGGGATGCCACAGTTACATGTATATAAGTCTATTTATATTGTATATGTACATGTATACAGCATATATATATTGTATGTATAAATACTGTATATATATACGTATATATATATATATATATATATATATATATATATATATATATATATATATATATATGTGTGTGTGTGTGTGTGTGTGTGTGTGTGTGTATAAATAAACATGAGTTTCATTCTCATACTCGCTCAGTTACATGTATATAAGTCTATGTATATTGTGTATGTATCTATATATGTATATTTTGTATATATAAATATATATATACATATATATGTATAAACATCGAGTTTCATTCTCACACTCACTCATTCACGAAAACACACACACAACCACACAAAACACCGACTCGTCCACGGATTCAAGCGAAATGGAATTGTCGCGTGCGTGCTAATTGAGCACAAATGCAAACATTTAACTGCGCATTATTGAATGGCAACAAAAAAGTTAATTTTGCATTCTTCTCGGTGCTTGGTTTTGCTAGCAGAAAATCACATATGATTAAGTAAAGTAATAAATAGAATACTCTCCTTAATATCACACGAGTAGCGTGTTTGCTTATATACGCAGACTCTCTCTCTCTCTCTCTCTCTCTCTCTCTCTCTCTCTCTCTCTCTCTCTCTCTCTCTCTGATAGCATAAGTATGAATTACATTCGCTCAATGTCTATAAATATTGAAATCGACCCCTATCGGTGAACTTGCGTGCCAAACGCCCCCGTGGTTGGAGCCTGACATTCTTGCACACTAAAATGCTTCCAAACTTCATAATTCATGCCTTGCCTTTCACGGGATTACGAGCTTAAATAAGTTAGTGGCTACATGTCAGTTGATGTGATGTGCCCAATTGATGAGGAGAAGTGCAACGTAGAAAAAGAATAGTATAACTGAGAATAACGTTGGCAATCATTTGGTAAATCTCCTCGAAGTCTGGTATACTGTTCGCACGCAGGATTGGCAGTGACTGCTCCAACTTTAATTAGGTCTCATACGTTGGCATGTTGGCTTTTTTTCCTTTTACCAATAACACCCCTGAGACTGAAGTCAGAGGCGGAACATCCACTTTTTTTGATACCTTGGAAGGTTTTTTCTTTCCAAGTAAGTACGCGAGAAAAATATTAACGCCCTTTGTGATTTACTTTAATCTTTCAATGTACGGTGCACTCATATTTGGTAATTATGATTGCCGTGCTTATCTGATTTCTCGGGAAAGTATTTTGGGAACATTGTTTCGGTTAAGGTTTATCAGATTATTCATCAGTACGTGTAAAAACACTCACATAATATCCGCGTTATAAGGTGTTTAGCTGCAGAAGAAATATATTTTCAAAATCAAAGCTACGTTTACTATAGCTCGCATTGCACAGGGAGCTTATTCTAAATGTAGAGTTCCTACCTGATTGTCTTTTTTTAAGAAAACTAACTCCGAAATACTCAAGAAACTACACAGGAACAAAAAAATTTTTAGTTAATGTTACCAGCCGTCTCAGTTACCTAAATGTGCAACTTCAGGGCAAGAGCGAACTATTCCCCATTCTAGTAGATGCTATCATTATATCTCAGAAAATGAGGGTTTGAGCCAATTTCAACATCTAAAAGAACAGAGCGGATATGGTGAGAAAGTAGCAACTTTACAGAATAAATTGAAAAAATCAGATTGCTGGAGGATGCCTTCGACAGTCATTTTAGTAATATTGCTGAAGAGGAAGACTACATATTTACATTTCACTTATTGAAAAAAAAAAATTCTGGAGATGCCCAGAAGCTTACTAACGGAGCATACTGAACTGAAAACAAATTCACTGCTGAAATTAAAATTTGCTGAACTTTCCTCACTTAAATATACCTTAATTTTACCAGACCAATGAGCTGATTAACAGCTCTCCTGGGGCTGGCCCGAAGTATTAGAGGATTAGACTTATTTTACGTGGCTAAGAATCAACTGGTTACTTAGCAACGGGACCTACAGCTTATTGTGGAATCCGAACCACATTATAGCGAGAAATGAATATCTATCACCAGAAATAAATTCCTCTAACTTTTCATCAGCAGGCCGGAGACTCGAACTCGGGCCTAGCGAGTGCTAGTCCACAGCTCTACCGACTCTCCCAACGAAGAGCTACTTCCTTCACTTTCAGGTGCTTCAGAGATAATTCATTATTGGGGGTCATCACCCCATGGCCATTTTCCAGAACTGAGAAAATTTGCTCATAGTTATATCTTTCGTTTTGGAACAACATACAGATGCGAGCAAGCATCCAAGAAAATAATAAAAAACAAACTGAGGTCGCAATTAACTGATTCAAATTTGAGGAACTGTTTGTTGGTTTCAGTTACTGATTTTATTGCAACTATCACAGATCTGATGAAAGCAAAGCAAAATCAAAAGTTTCCTTAAAGTTAGTGATGTTTATCTTGCCTATATGAATCCCATTATATTTCAAACTGCTGAATGTGTCTACATTCCCATAAAATTATTAAATAGTTGTATGCGTTCCGCCTTAATATGCCCATGTTTGTTGCTCTCAGTGACTAATTCAGCTTTAAAACTCACAAGCTTGGTGAAATCAAAGCGATTTTAAATAGTTTCATTTAAAACTGCTTATAGTGTCCATGTTGTCATACAAATATCTCATATTTTATGTATAACTGCTAAATATGCCCATGCTTGCTGCTTTAGTAACTAATTATGAAAGCAAATCAAGTGCCGCTAAAGTAAGTAAAGTTCATCTTTTATTTATAGGAAACCTTTTATCTAAACTGCTACATATTTATCATGCACACACACACATATATATATATATATATATATATATATATATATATATATATATATATATATATATATATATATATATATATATATATATATATATATATATATATATATATATATATATATATATATGTGTGTGTGTGTGTGTGTGTGTGTGTGTGTTTTTTATATATATATATATATATATATATATATATATATATATATATATATATATATATATATACATATATATATATATATATATATATATATATATATATATATATGTATGCATATATATATATTTATGTATGTATATATGTATATATATATATATATATATATATATATATTTATATATATATATATATATATATATATATATATATATATATATATATATTTATATATATATATATATATATATATATATATATATATATATATATATATATATATATATATATATATATATAACTGCAAGTACGTTCATATTACTATAATTTAAAGGACTGAAAGTGGGTACAAGTTTTCGTGGGGATCTGAATTAAAAAAAAAAATTGGTGCATGGGATGCAAAAGATTAGCCACCCTTGCTTTAGATAGTTGATCTCAGGCCTAAATGATCTATACCTTCATATCACTTTTATATTATTATTTTTAAAAACACCCTGATTACCGATAGTTTTTTTTTAAGGACACATTACCTGAGTTAATGTGGTCCTGCATAATTTATGAATTTAATTGTCCAAACTGTATTCTTGGAAAATACGTTGGATGTACATCCCGTATGCATGTACTCATTATTTCTCTCAGAGAACTTAGCTATGGAATTGGTGACACCATAAAGGAAAGCTTTCAATGTAAATACAAAATTTCATTACAAAGACTGCAAGATCTAGCACAGTTTCCAAATGAATATTCTTTCCTGTTTTTAGAAGCTTTTTCCATCAAACCCCATCGCCCCGCCTTCAACAGAGCCATTGAAAGTAGCCTGAAAAAATTTACTTTCTAAATTCATATTTCCTTCTGATCAGGACACCTTTTGCTTTCACTTGTGATGGTAAGAATTCATCTGCTCCTGCGCTTTTCGTGTTTTTTTTTTTTTTTTTTTTTTTTTAGTGTCAAGTTCATTTTCATGGCTTAATTGTCTTACGATCTGACTTTATGTCCAACGCCTTAACCTAGCTTCTTCGCCACAGCTGTTATGTTCAAACCTTCAACAAAAGCTTCTCGATATCAATTTTACACTCATAGTTTTACCCTAAGGGTCTGAATATTTTATCATGCCATTGATTTAAGACTGTAAGGCAGTAGGCCATGTCAATAAATTAGAAACAAAAAAAGATATATGACATAAAAAAAAACACTTTGTGTCAGAAGAGCTCTTGCCCTCTCAAATGGAAGCAAAAATTGTCCTGATCAGAAGTTAAAAATGCTTATATTTGTTGTCTTTTCTCGCCTCGAAAATGGCCTTATGATAATAGATAATAGATAATATATTATATAACATTATATTTATATATATATATATATATATATATATATATATATATATATATATATATATATATATATATATATATATATATATATATATATATATATATATAATGCTTGTGTTCAAAAGCGTACGTAGGCACACACACACTCATATTTTATATATATATATATATATATATATATATATATATATATATATATATATATATATATATATATATATATATATAAATTAGTTTCCCAAGGAATTAGGTTAGGAGTTTTTGTTTTATTTCTCTCTCTCTCTCTCTCTCTCTCTCTCTCTCTCTCTCTCTCTCTCTCTCTCTCTCTCTCTCTCTCTCTCTCTAGGAGAATGTCATGGAGACTACCAACTTGTAAAATTTATTAGAAAATACTTGAACTGATGTTCGCAAGTCAGTTTGTAAAAAATAAAACCTTGAGATAGTGTATTTAGAAAAATAGGACTGCAATACTTTTTTTTTATCAACGAGACTGGCATTTTTTCTTCAGAAAATTGTCATATATGCTTCATAATATTTTGTAAATGATTTATGAAGCGATATTTTTTCTTCTTATTAATTATGAAATTACAATGCTGATTCATTATGAAAATTCGGTTTTCAACTTATTATGAAAGTTTGTGCACTGAAAATTTGTCATTTTATGAATATCTATAAATATATTATTATATACTTTTTTTTTCAGGTGATGGAGACCTGACGGCTCTTGGAGAGATTTCCGTCCCTACTCCTTCCGTCTAACGAACGCCGCCTACGCTTACTGTCCCACACATCCTTCCTATCCGCCCATACATTGCGCCCTTCTGCATCCGAAAAACGGTGTTTTAGCAAAAATCTAAAAATAACGAACTCTTCTTAATGGTTAGGAAATAAGTGCATAGAAGTTTTTTGTGCTGAAGTTTTTTAATGAAGTGAGGTTGAGAAGCTGTTTGCTGAGAAATACCGAATGATGGCGAGAGTTTAAAATGTTGAAGGAACTTGTTTTGATAAAGTGATCTTCGAAGATAACATCTGAAGTCCTCTGTAATCAAGACGCCCCCTTGAATCGTTATTTCACTTGAGAACTTTATTCAGAATTGCACTGTATAATAAAATGCTTTCAAAATTGCACCTTAATATGGAAAACTCAAAATAGCAACCCTCAATAAACACATTCAGAATTGTACCTTAAAAAAGAAAAGAAAGACCAAAATCAAATACTGGCTTGCTTAAGTTACTGAACACTTGAGACTTTGAACGACTTTCAGAATTCGTTAGAATGGACTGAAAAGGAAAATTTTTCACTTTCCTAAATATGGTTTCCCCTTTGTTCCCAGAGGCCCTTATGACAAGGCTCTGAATCCTTTTAATTATGTGTAATTACTGACATTGAGAGGTACATAAACAATGTGCATGTTGACCTCACTTCTTACCTGAATTCTTGATGTCGGGAAGGGAAGAAGAAAAATGTGATGAGTGTATTTTCTATTTAACTGTAATGACTGACACTGAGAACAAACAAAACGTAATGGGTGACTCGTTATGTACCGTCGAAGTATAGACATGACGGAAGGCTTGGATGTAACCGGCCGCGAGTTCGGCGTGACCCTGAAGGGCCTCCGCACCCTGATGGAAGCCAGGGGCGCCGACGGCCTGAAGAGACTCAAGGAAGACTTCGAGAGTGTAGAGGAACTATGCAAGAGGCTCCGGACTCATCCTACGGAAGGTAAGTTGAGGGAGTGAGAGGCCTGCGTTTCTTTGTCATAATCTTGTCTTATTTAGAAGTTTTAAGTTTTACCTTGGGAGGATTCTTCTTTCATCTTACTGGAAGTAAGGCTGAGAGAGTGAAAGAGAGAAGGAATTTTTGTATGAAGTAGTCCGTTGTCTTACAGAGAGAGAGAGAGAGAGAGAGAGAGAGAGAGAGAGAGAGAGAGAGAGAGAGAGAGAGAGAGAAATCTTTAATTACTTTCCAGACATTTTCAAACTGGAAGTAGCAAGAGGCTCAAAATTCATCCCAAGGAAGGTAAGACACACAGAGAGAGAGAGAGAGAGAGAGAGAGAGAGAGAGAGAGAGTCTGTAACCACTTGTCAAATATTTTCAAATTTGAAGTTTCAAGAGCCTCAAAATTCGTCCCACGGAAGGTAAGATAGATGAAGAGAGAGAGAGAGAGAGAGAGAGAGAGAGAGAGAGAGAGAGAGAGAGAGAGAGTCACTTATCTCATATATTTCTAAATTTAGAATTTTTGAGCAAGAGACTGTGTGAGTGGTTTAATTCCATTTTTATATCCGATATGTTTGTAGCTGAGATATTTTGGTGTTCCTTGTAAATTTGTTACATTTTGCACGAATTTTGTACTTTGTGAATTTATTCTTCATGTTGTTTAGACTTCTGTTCTCATCGGCTTTATATGTGAGATTGTAACGTTGTTCAACAAATCTATGAGCCGTTATCATAGAGAGAGAGAGAGAGAGAGAGAGAGAGAGAGAGAGAGAGAGAGAGAGAGAGAGAGAGAGAGAGATTCCTTACTGGAATAAGTAACGACAGAAAATGAAACGGATCTACCAAGTAAAGGCCAAAATAGGATGCACTGGATAATGGAAAGAGTTGTTCATTGAGCAATGGCATAATTTGACAAGAAAATGTCAGTGGGAAATATCAAAGCAAAACAATAAGAAGGAAGACTGGACTGGAACGTATTCACTCTGCTCTAACATACTGACCTTTTAACCGTAATAATTAGACAGAGTGCTGGTTAATGGTATTTTTAAATGGTATGGATAAGGCCTCAGTGTGATGGCCGTTGGTTTGGAAGATTGACAATAGCAACCATTCGATTCTACTAAGGCAATCAATTTGTGCACGCACGATAAACAGTCATGTTCGATGAAGCCATTCATTCAAATGAGGGAAAACAGATTTCATTCACATGTATTGCAGGACTGTCGAAAAAGTAAAGTTCGCCGAATGAGAGTAATGTTATATTGAGGTAAAGTTCAATTGTTTCATTTCACTGCCATAAGGAAGTACAAAGACGTTTATAGCACAATACAAGAGAAGGGTAAGTATTAAGGTCAGGATGTTTGGGAACGCTGAGAAAAATTAGTACAGATGAAACACGGGAATTGCACCTCTCTATCTACAAGTCTTGGATCCATCAAGACCGGATATACTCGTAAATAGTTTCTTTCCAGTTGTGATTGACAAAGGAATTATATAAAATTTCCATGCGAAAATAATATTCATAAGTTCTAGATGCAAAATTGCTTATTTGTATTTTAATAAAGACGTAACTTTAATCACTGAACTAACAAAATTCTCAGTCATAGATACAGGACAGCCACGTATACATGGTAAAAAGAACTAAATTTATATCAAAATTATGCTTAGAAGAAGAGTACTATCCAAAATCTAGACCTTGGTACTATCAACTGGAAAGAATTTGTATTGTGTGAGAGAGTTGCTCTCCAGTTATACACAAGAATTATATAGCGTGTACTAGCAATGACGATAATGGCTGCATAATTAATTTATTAAAATGTCACTTAACTGGTTGAAAACGTAGGTATCACGCCATACTCATTTAGTACGAATTTAAAACAATTACGTATGTGTTAAATATCAGCTCAGGTTACTTGTCGATGGTCTGAGGATGACTTTCTTTCCCTCCTCCAACTTCGTAAAGAATTTTGGAACATATATCGTCTTCTTCTTCTTCTTTCTTTCTATAGATATAATTTGTTCCATGAAATAGAACTTGAGTTTACATCGCAACGAATCTAGTTTCTTTCGGTGTGAAAGTTTTATGAGATTCAATTTTGTATTGATTTCATGATCGGTACAGCCCGCAGAGCATAAGTCTTCCTTGCTGTATGGAAACCAGCAACAGAACGCTAGTGACTTATTTTCTTGTTGCATGAGCTATTCACATGATTTTATAGACAATATATTGTGACTTAAAATAGAGAAAAACATGTCAGATTGGTTTGCTTTGCAATAAAAACAGGGGAAATTTATTGTCCAAATCTTTCACACAGAAGTATTTCAATACCACGCTTCTCTTCAGGAAACGTACTGCAATGACTTTTAAGTTTTCTGTAAAAGAAAACTATTGTGCAGCTTTGTTTGTGCGTCCGCACTTTATTCTGTCGGCACTTTTTCTGTCCGCCCTCAGATCTTAAAAACTACTGAGGCTAGAAGGCTGCAAATTGGTAAGTTGATCATCCAACCTCCAATCATCAAACATACCAAATCGCAGCCCTCTAGCCTTAGCAGTTTTTATTTAAGGTTAAAGTTAGCCATAATTGTGCTTCTAGCAACGATATAGGATAGGCCACCACCGAGCCTTGCTTAGAGTTTCATGGGCCGCGGCTCATACAGCATTATATCGAAACCACTGAAAGATAGACCTATTTTCCGTGGCTTTGATTATACGCCGTACAGAAAACTCGATTGCGCTGAAGAAACTTCGGCGCATTTTTTCTGGTTATTATGTACTTGTCTACACTTAGGTTTTGTTTGGATATATGCCCTGGATATGGTGCGTGGCTGTACTCTGAAAAATCTGTACATGGCTGTCTTTGTATTGTATTGTACAGTTTTTTTCATATTTGGCTGTACATTTGGGATTTTGTACTTGTAATTTCACGTAACTGTGCTTTTTATGCTCGACTATAGACTCCGATTTTGGAGCAGGTTTTAGGTTTAGGTTACTTTGCTTGGCTGTACACATGGACTTATGAAGTGACTAGGGTATTTAGCATTTTGTGTTGATTGCACTATAATACTATTCATAGGCTCAGAACTGATAAGTCATAAAAGATAACTTGGTTTGGATTTACATAACCAAGTATGGTATTTTGGTTCTGAGAGCATGCTAACACCAAGATAAACTACTGAGCTTTGATTGCTTCTCCACCGTGCTAATAGCGAATGCTAAACATAGATGTTTTCCAGAACATTCCTTTGCTATTATCAGGGAGTTTTAATGGCAACTGGAATATCATACATCGTTCTGAAGGGCATTCACAGGAAACAATTGGACTAATTACACAGTTTTCGTTTACCTCCATTGATGTTTTGCACAACTCTCCAAGTATTGTCATTATTTTACGCGTTCAAAAACAACGAGGCAAACTGCATGAATGTGATTTTACTTGTGTATATCTGTCTGTACTTGTGCATACAGGTACACTAGTATTTATGTTGCACACGTATGAAAAAGCATATTGTATAATTCATGAACTGGCTATACTAACTTAGCTTTGAGGAGTAACAGAGACATCACTTTTTTATCACAACGGTGATATCGCTGCTCTATCTGGATGTCCCACAGTGACGTCCATGCTATCCACGATGACAGCAATCGATATAACAATATCACATCTTCATCAACTCTTGTGAACTGAACTTTTTAATATTTCTTTCTATTGGATATATATGAAGGAATTGCTGATTACATATTGATTTAGATTCTCGTTTAAATACTGCCCAAGGCATTATTAATATTACTGCATGTTGCACAAGCAATTTGTTGTTAAAAATATTGACTAAAAGCACAATTGCGCTTTTAGACAGGGTATGTCATTCTTTTCTACCTCATACCATAAAAATTGATGTCTCATAAAATATTTGAAAAGTTCACAAACAACTTATGTCGATTTCTGATGCTGTATTTTACTAGTGACACGGAATATCTTTTTTTTTTTTTTACAAAAGTGATGAAGTATTGTTCAATATATTCAAAAGTATAAAAAATCTTAGGTGTATCAGTGACAAGATATCATACATAGCATTAAAAACTGTAATAAAAGCGTACAATGAAGACAAATTTGCCCAAATAAGTAAAGCAGAAGGAAGCAGAACCTTACATTTCGGGTAGTAAACTTAACCCTTTGCAAGCATTGGTAAATGAAAAGTACTGAGATATTACGCGTAAAATAACGATTTTCGGTGTTTTATTTAAATGGGCAACCTTCATATGCACACACACACATACACACACAAATATATATTTATAAATATATATGCATATATATATATATATATATATATATATATATATATATATATATATATATATTTATATATATATATATATTTAAATATATTTATATATATATGTTTATATATATACATGTTTAAATATATATATATATATGTGTGTGTATGTATGTATGTATACACACACACACATATATATATATATATACAGTATATATATATATATATATATATATATATATATATATATATATATATATATATATATATATATATATATATATATATATTTTCATATCTAATAACGAAACATAAAAAAAAAATGCCTATCGAGTACGATAATAGGCCAAAATGAGGCCAAAGGGTCCCTCCATAGAAGCCCTTCTTCCTTCTGTCCTTCCTCGGAGGGCATCTTTAAAGCTTGCTGTAGAGGTTAATTGCACAAGTATTAGCAATCAATAAGTTGGCTGAAGGTTGTCGTGCCGGCATACCTGCCAGGTATGTTGGTGTGACGATGGAAAAGTGCTCCTTCTCCTCCTCTTCCAGGCTCTCGATGTTCCCCGGGGGCTGTGAGTGGTTCTATGGTGGACCCTCTGAGCGGCTGAGACTGTCTCGGAATTATTATCATGACTATGATTGAAGTTAATGTCATGAATGTGACAATGGTTAGAACTGGCTGGGCTATGGCTATGACGATAACGGCTGTAGCAATGATGACGATTATATCTATGATCTTATTATGAGTCTGTTTACAATTATGACACGCTGATCATGAGTAACCGAGTATGATCGTGACTGAACACATCATTAAGATTACGCTCATGCTTATTACTGTGCCATAGTTAGTCCTCCTCATGCATTCTTCTGGTAGATTTTCTGTACAAAAACGTCCTTCAAATAATCCGATCTCCACCATCAATTTTGTATCCCCAGCCAATTCATCTCTATACGGCTTCATCTTTTAAATATTTGAGCGTCATCCTTGGAGCGTTGACACTCACGTTTCTTTACCATTTTGAAGCGTATTCTGTTAACCCTCACATTTATCGGCTCTGCCCCCAAAAATGCTCAGGCTTAGGACTGAGCTCGTCTGTTTGGTTTTCAGTCCAAAGATTCGCTTGTTGATCCGAGAATTTGCCTCATTTACTCCAACATTAAACACTGGAGAAATTAGTAACCTTTCAGTTACACTGCTCAGTTACTACTTCTTCCGTCTGCTGCCAGGCTTTGGAATTCTCTCCTTCCTCTGTTTTTCCTAACCCCTATAATATGTTTGTCACCTGTTTTAATTTCAGGTCTTGGCTAAGAAAATGGAATTGGATTATCCACCCAGTTAAATTTTGCAAAAAAAAAAAAGAAATCTATCATCCCACTTCCTCCTGGCTTATAATACAATTTGAAAACGGAGTCTATAATTTGAGGTCTTTACCTGTTATGAAAATGGAAAAATCAATATAAATTCACTTAGTGATTACAGGTAGATTACAGAATATTAATATGAGTAAATCAATAAATATAAAGAAAGAATCTTTGCATGAATAAATTAAGATTGAGGAAGTATAAGGTGCCATTTAGCCAAGAGGGGAAGGTGAGTAGGTTCATTTTAAGCGGAGGGGAAGGAAAGCGATTTATGCTATTTTTGGGGAAACGAAGAAGGTTAGTTGAAGATCACAATCAATGAATCAATTTAGAAACTCGCCGCTGCCCCGGAAGACATTTAAGAGAGTGATCAAGAATTCAACTTCTGAACGCTGGTGGTGTATTTATAGAAATCAACCAGTGCCTGGTGCAAGAGAAACCAGAAATCCAGAAATCAAAATGTAAATGTATATATTAGACGGAAAAAATAAATTTTATATTGTGGGAGGACCTTGATTACTAGGCACTCTTTAATGCAAATATTAAAGCCTAGATAATAATCAGATGGATTAGTGTTTGTTATTGACTTGTGTAGCTATCTATCCATCTTTCTCTTTTAACCACGAACCTCTTCATAAACGAAGCATTACGCTAGAATTGTCAATTAACGTGAGTCACACCGGTGGCCCTCATTCATTAAGACAGGTAATAATGAAGTCGTTAATTACCATGACAAATGTCATTAATGAACCGCGTTGCCAATCGGATTTAGCGTTTGGCAGTAGAAAAAGAAGAGAGAGAGAGAGAGAGAGAGAGAGAGAGAGAGAGAGAGAGAAAGGCAACACCATTACCTGCAGACGCGGGCGTCGATCCAGACCAGAGAAGGTCATTTGTTGGAGTAACGCTAACGCAACATTTTAAATGTCCTTTGAAGGTGTGGGTCTGTTTACTTTTCGGGAACACGACCGAGTGACCGTATGAGGACATAATGCTTCCGGTTAAATTGTTTGCATAAGAACGTAAATCAACATGAGGGTTTTTCCCGCGCGTGGGAGTCCAGATATCACAATTTCATGCTTATTTTTATTGATTTTACACGTCGTTTTTTTTTCTATAAATGTAAGATACCGGCATATTTAACTAGACAAGATCTAACGAAAGGGTCCTGTCTGAAGATTCTTACCAGAATCACTATTCCTAAGGTCTCTTTTGCTTCACTGCCCTCAGCTGAAGCAAGACGTCCTACAAGCTGAGAAGAGTGATTTTATGCTCATTGCAATGAGGAATACATTAAACTGCGAGGTTTTGATACACCAGTAGTTGTAAGAAATGAAAAAATTACCTCTTGATGGAACACTTGAATAAACTGCAGCATGGAGAACGTGACCGCCGTCAGTTCGCTAAAGCTGTTGATTCTCGTCACGAACTGGCTTATCACTGTGCTGCTTAGACTTGTACAATTCTGTGTTAATGGTTTAGATGGCAGATTTCTTCATTTTAAGTCTAGTGCTTCTTGAAATATGGTTAGCCAAAGGTTTCATCTTCCTTGAAATCCCACTTCCACTTCTCCGTTTGTGAGCAAACACACTGAACCTGCAAAGAATTCCGGATATATAATAAAAGATTGCGAGGAAATATTATATAACGTTCATAACTATTTATCTAAGACGTCAGTGCAGTGTTTTAGTTTGATAAAGCTAGCGGTGGCTAGCGAAAGCTCACTAAATATATAATTTTCTAGACATTGCACATTATTATGGATTTTCCTCCCATAACTATTTATATTTTATCAAGGACAGTAGTTTGCAACTAAGTAATATGCATTGTATTTCAAAAATCTCAAACTCATCACTAGTGCATGACCTGAATGTTTGCTGAGAAAGGTTCTATGTATATGTATACTGATGTATAATTTGTAAATATTCATAGAACTTCCGCTTACTTTATATCAACTGAATACTTACTCAAGTTGAAGAAATATGTAAATATTAAGATGACGTACCACCTGATACACAATTTTGGAATTTTGCTGAAAAATTAATTTCTGTACCTCTGATCAGTATGCAAGTCTCTAGATTGCTAAGATTTACAGTTCTTTCATTCTGAAACAGAAATTAAAACGAAAGACGCAGATTATTATCATTTCTGAAAGTGCTCTCATGTTTATATGGAAAGAGCCGAAAGAGCCTTTAACCTGTAAAGCAAGCGGCGAGATAGCAGAACGCCCTAGCGAGAAAAATAAGGAAATTGTAAGCCAGTAGACAATCCTTATTCATTAACATCGTGAAGTTTTATGGTCAGATAGGATCTGTCGAGACAAACTTCTAGGCTCCTCCAGAGCAGCAAAGGCTTAATTGTTGCCATATATATATATATATATATATATATATATATATATATATATATATATATATATATATATATATATATAAAAACTATATATATAAACAACACACATATATATATATATATATATATATATATATATATATATATATATATATATATATATATATATATATATATATGTGTGTGTGTGTGTGTGTGTGTGTGTGTGTGTGTGTATTTGCATGTGTATGTGTGAATGTCTGGTTAGTTTCTCCGGTATGCTGACCGCCAGCCGACCCAGTTTTGAATGGGTGCCTAGGTTCAACAGTAGTGCGCTGGACTTGCATTTGATGGGTTTATGATTCAATTCCCCGGCACTACACCAGTCGATCCAACTGGGCTAAGGTACAGCATCAAATCATTTGGTTAAGAAACTGGGCATGGGCTGTCAAACTCATCATTAAAGACAAGCTGCGAGAGAGAGAGAGAGAGAGAGAGAGAGAGAGAGAGAGAGAGAGAGAGAGAGAGAGAGAGAGAGAGAGAGAATTGGAAACTGGGGTACACCTAGGTAGCGATGGAAGTAATGATAAATGTTAAATGAGCGAGTATGAATATCTCTTGGGTATCTTCCAATTAATGATTTTAATTTTTGAGAGAGTAAAACGGGTTTACTGTTTTCCTTTTTGCTAGTATTTAAACTGTGTGACTGTAGGCTCATGGGGCAGGCGCTGATCTCCTGTTTCTTAGGCCGACAGCCAGTGGTGAACAGGTTCAAATGCCTATGATATGACACGTGGCCAGTGCGTCGCTAAGCCCACTGTTTAACATCGGAGCCTGAGGGCTGTACCTATCCCTCCCTCCTACTGAACCTCTCGGGTTTTTTCAGCCCGCTAGGTTGACGGGCTGCCGGGAATTTTGCAGTGACGCAATCCGAGCCTAGATCTTGATCCGAGCCATCATATATATACGTATAATCATAAGTTCTTCACGACATTTTTTTATACTTTCAAATATTGAGCCACAAACGAGCCGTTAATATCGGATTCACTTTACCAAGGAAACAGCCTACACTCAAAGGGGCCTATTCATGATCAGTCGTCGTACCCTAACTTGGATTCGAACCTATGCCTTCGGAGTACGAAACAGAGTGAAAGTGACCAAAACCATTCAGCCCTCAAGAAGGACACCTCTGCTGTGCAAATTCCTGTCAAATTCAGGATCTGCACTAAGAATCGAAATCATCCCCTGCCTAAGGTTATGACTAAAATCTGTGTTATCTATTATTCTCTATGTCCCTTTATTAATGTTTATAAATCCATACTTACAATTTTTACATAGATTTACATATGTGTACACCTTATGAACATGTATCTGAGTCCCAGTCAAGTTTTCATACTGCGTGTGGTATTATTCAGATGCCACAGATGTTTTTCCACTGAAAAAAGTTCCTCAAACTGTTATCACAGGTGTTTCAATTTTCACAGTATTGACCTCCTTGAAGGGTTTGAATCAAAGGCCCTTTTTCTGACCTACCTTGGGGAAATGAATCAGAAAGCCTTCTTAAAGTATTTATATCAAAGGTCCTCCTTTCTTTTCTTGAATTTCCAGAGGGATTAGAATTAAAGGTCCTGCTTTTATTTTTGTTGATCTTATTAAGTTTTTTTTAGAATCAAAAGTCCTCTTCGATTTTCCTGGCCTCCTTGAGGAATTTTCATCTAAAGCCCTTTTCCCTTTTTCTGACCTCCCCGAGGGAACTGAATCATAGGTCCCATCCCGTTGATAAATTTTTTATCCTTAAAAGGGCCAAAATCTTGTACTTTTAAGAGGCTAGTTGCATGTGTCTGTTGTCCTTTTGTAGAATCTTAGATGGCTGAGTTGGTAGCATCAAATTCACGTTATTGTTATTATTTAAATTGATTAAAATACTGAACAAGCCATGGAGAGCAGCAACTTGTGAAGGAGGCCTCCACAAAATGGAATACCTGTAAGCTAAAAGAGAAAAAGGAAAGAAGAAAATAACAAGGGATAAGGTTAGAATTAAATAAAAGGAAATAATCACACACATAAATAAAGAAAATCCTTGCAATTTTCTTAAAATGTACCAATTAGGACGATTGCACCTTTTTTTTTATCAGTTTCCTTGAAAGGGCAAAAATCTTTACTTTTCTCTATGTGCTTATCGTCGCTACCCATTCCCATTTATCGTTACTTCTTTATGGCTGTTTAGTGGACATTTGATTAACAATTTTCTATTTAAACTCCTCAACTTTCTCTCATCTTTTGATTTCTTCATTACCTAACCAATTGACCTGCGATTACTTTAGTAGTCAAAGACTCTGATACCTGTGCATGAAATATAAATCTTCATTACCTAACCAATTGACCTGCGATTACTTTAGTAGTCAAAGTCTCTGATACCTGTGCATGAAGTATAAATATAAGATATCAAAAGTAGACATAGATACAGACTCGAAGTCATAGGAAATATAAATTTATAATTAGAATCATCATTGTTAATACAATAATTTTCCCACATAATTCTTATTGGTTCCTTGAGGATGTTCATTATTATTATTATTATTATTATTATTATTATTATTATTATTATTATTATTATTATTATTACCACTAACTTGCTGAGCAAGCTTGCACAGAACAGAATGTCTGTATATGTGTATGTTCCAGCATAACTGAAACATTTTGAGCAATTTCAACCAAACTTGGTATACATGTGACTTACTATCTAGAAAAGAATACTGTGGGGGTAAGACATCACTAACACCAGAGGGCACCAGAGGAGGTTGGGGTGGGAAGGGCTCCCTTAAAACCAGGCTGGTTCTGCCCATTGATTTAGTAACTAAATAAACTCTACGGGTTCATCATACCTCATTTCGGTATACATATGACTTACTATCTGGAAAAGATTAGTATGGGGGTTAACACATCACTGGCACCAAAGGGGGTGGGGTTGGGAGGGGGTGACATGTAAATAACCGAAAGCGATAGATATTAGTGTCTA
>NC_089784.1:36555569-36588069 GCF_040412425.1 Macrobrachium rosenbergii
CTGGCCGGCTGAAGAGTTAGAGGAATTATCTGATAGAAATTCATTTCTTGACCCTGTATTAGTATAATTATAGGTCCTGTTGCTAAGAACCAATTGGTTCTTAGCCACGTAAAATAAGTCTATCAAGGAGAGCTGTTAATCAGACCTGGTCTGGCAAAAGATACTTAAATCACTAATGTTAATTACCTAAAGATAAAATCACTGACTTAATTACTAATTCGTTTCCTTCTGTATGTTTTCTATCTATTTGTTTGTTTCATATTTTTTTGAAAATGTTCATTTTGCAAAAATTGTTATTGTTTACCATAACGAGAATTATTATTGTTGTACTTTTACAAATATGTAATCAGCTTATTCGCTCCAAGGTCAGTTTAGGTGGCCAGTCCCTTCCCTTGCATAATCCTTTAATTGACTCCTCCCTGATTTTGAGCCAGTTGGGCCTAATCCTTTGTAAAACCTCTCAAAGATTTACCTTTGCTTTGGTAGGTCCACTAATTCTTCAACTGTGCTGGATTCCAGGTGCATCTGTTCCTTATAATCCCCATCCTCAGGGATATCTGTATGTCATTACAAGCTTTCTTGTAACATTATTACTTTTATATTTTATATATATATATATATATATATATACTAGTAAAGGACTGTGCATCTAAAGGCCTAGCAACCACTCCTTTGTTTCACTTTTCCTTCCACATTATCAAGTAGGTACGGATACTTGGCAATGTGGACTGTTTGTCCAAGAAAGCTTGTAACTATTTGATATAAACCCATATATATCCAGTATATATATATATATATGCACAGAACAATTGTGTATATATATATATATATATATATATATATATATATATATATATATATATATATATATATATATATATATATGTGTGTGTGTGTGTGTGTGTGTGTGTGTGTGTGTGTGTGTGCAGACTAGACCTCGACACTGGCTGACTTCTCATCCCCACTACCCAAAAAAACTTATACACCCAATCGACAATTATGATTGATCCAATAGCTTCCTGGTTTACACGTATCCGTTCTTTTATGAATGTACGATGTCATCGACTTTGGTTTGTTCGAACCGTTGCAATGGTCGAAGCATTAGCGTCGATGGCTTGTGCAGTATTCTTTAGGATAGTCTGCAAGGAAGAAGGCCAGCATATTGAATAGATAATGAGTTACCTAATCTAATTTTAATGCCTTTTAAATTCTGCAAATATATGCTCTATGAAGACATGCAATTGTGAATACAGCTACTGTTGTCACATTCGTTTTCATTTCTATTTTTTTAATTATTATTATTATTATTATTATTATTATTATTATTATTATTATTATTATCGAGAATGTGTTCTCCGTGTTATATATATGTGGAATGAATAGTATTCATTATTCTTATAAAAACTACAACTTGAACCGGACTCTCAGTATTAGTTACAGTGAAAAAGAAATATTAAACATTCTCAGACTATCTTAAAGCAATATTAACTCAACTATTCAATCTCAAGCTCTCTTTCCTTCTGTGTTCCTTAAACATTACAGTTTTCTGATTCTTGCTCTTGCTTTTTTCTGTCTGAGTTTCTAATATTGGATCTCCAGCTATGAATAATTTCTCATTCGACAGGAGGAGCCTGTATCCAGAAGTTTGCAATCTCCCTCAGGTACCATGTCTATATTTTCGCATTGCACAAATCGGCACTGAGAACTTGCTGTCTCACAGTTCAGCCTTGGAAAATTTGCCGGGATCAACTGTGGATATTATACATATATATATATATATATATATTTTTATAAATATTTACGCTGTTCGCCCTCGAACATTTAGGGATAGTAGTATCAGCCTGATCAAGACAGGGAAATTGCTTTGTCCCACGCTGGGAGCAGCTCAGTTCAAACTAACGTCCGTTGAAGAAAGATAAGTAGCATTTAGCCATTTTTTCCCCTATAGGAAGATTCCCATATCAGCCTTAAGAATAGGTGGTCCTAAGGTCCTTTTTCCTTTCTACCTGTCTCTTGGCGAATGTTTTGAAAACAAGAACGCGGACACCTGGTGTGACTGTTCTGACCCAGCACCGGTCAGGGAACTTCAGAGAGAGAACCAAGCTTTCGGAGAGATAACACGTCCAGTTGGACCTCTTCCCCCTTTCTTTGTCTATTATTCTATTAGTGAAGTGAAGAAACAATTGCAAGAACTCCACGTCGGTCGTTGATGCGCACAACGTTCGTCCTAAGGTAAAGTCGCTTTTTGTTCAAAACTTCGCCCATTCTTTATCCTTTTTCTGTATTTCAAATTTCCTTTGTTCCCCTTCAGCCACCACTTACGGTATATGTGTTCACGAAGTCTAGATTAAGTCAAAATTATTTTATTGTTAGCTTCAACCCCATTATTCCAGTAAAATACCTAGGATTTAGGTAAGCAAAATCAGGTTAAATCTCGATGCTTTTGTACGCCTCGCGTCCGAATGTTTGGAAGAACTGTTGCGTTTAAAATCAAATTCATCTCAAATATTCTTTGTTAAGGTTAATAACCCTTAACTGGCGACCTTTGGCTAATTAACGTCTGTCTTTGAGGTTAACTTTTGGCTTCAAGTGGCAGGTTACGTGTAATCTTGGTTTGCAGGGCCGTAAAAATTACGTAAATTGAATAATACATGATCAACCAAGACCTCCCACACACGTAACATTGGCGACCTTGCGTAGAATCTAAAGTACATTTTAGAGAAAGAATCTGGAGAAAAGGAAATTAAAATTACATTAATTCCAAAAAATAAAAGTCAGATATCGAACTCCATTTCATTCTTCCAAACAAGGAACGAGGCATAATAATAAGCAGTAAAGAGAATAGTTATAATAACAAGTGTAGCGAGAATTAGCGTAGGAAAGGGTGCGTCGAGAGCAGAGAGTCATAATTTGTAACGGTTAAGACAAGGGCATTTTACCGTGTTCGGACCGTGAGAGAAGTCGTTCAAGTAACGAATCCTAAGGCCGAGAAAAGCGGAGCCTGTTTCATGTACACAAAGTAATTTAGAAATCGCGTCGGCAATTCCGATCGTTATTGTTTGCATATAGCGGGAATCATTCAAAAAACCGTGTCAGTGAAGTGGCGAACGAACGGAAGTAGTAATTGTATCATAAAATACATTTTCAGTAAAGTAAATTTGGTCCGTTCCAAATCACGCAAATCTATTCCATTGTTTGCCGAGGATGTTTCACCGCGAGAGAACGATAACAAAAAGACACAAAGTTGTTTGGTAATTTAGTTTTCCATCCGTAACGTAAAACGCTATGCATGATTGGTATATTTAAAGTAAAATCTGGATACCTGCATTTGTTTCGTTGTTTGAATTTGTGCTAAAAAGAAAATACCCGCCGCGCGGTTGTTTTGAAATTGGTCGAACTGTTTGTGAGAGAACGGCCATTTTGGGGTTTCCTTCGCGCCGCGAGGTTGTCTTTGAAACTTAGGCCTAACGGGATTTTCCGCCATCTTAAGACCTTGTTATTGTCATTCTCTGTTGTGACCACTCTGCTCCCAGCCCTTTTGGAACTACTCTCGGCGTAGTAGAAGTTAGACAGACTTCGGTAAAAAAAAAAAACAAAAAAACAAAAGATAATTTAGGCAGGGAAAGATAGGCCTTAGTTAGGAGTAATACCACAAGTTCCTATACGAATACCTACTATAAAATCATATAAAGAAAATTTAAAATTTTACGATAAACTTTTGTGACGTCGGCTCCCGGGAAAATTAAGATAATAAAGTAATCCCTAAGGAAGCCAAGACGACGCATCTATATCATTTTATTAAGATCCATGCCATTGTGCATGTATAAAATCTTTGTTTACATGTTCTCAAGCAGCAAGAAATTCGCTGATTGAAACTCTCTCTCTCTCTCTCTCTCTCTCTCTCTCTCTCTCTCTCTCTCTCTCTCTCTTCAATTCAAGTAAGCATTCCTAACCTAAGTGTACGTGACCCTCTTCAAAGAAAGAACGGCCGACACTAGGCTAATTAATTCGAATACAATAAACCAAACAAAAGAAACACCTCTGTCCCACAATAGATGAGGACAAGTTAAGAGTAATTACGATATAGTGATAAACTGTCGGACACGAGTGAGGCCTGCTATCCAGACCGAAGCAAACAGTAGTTTTCACCCTCTGAAAAAAGAAGGGGCCAGCCGTTGCCAGTACTGGGACCAGCCACTCACGAGGATCTTTAAGAAAAAAAAAAAAAAAAAACCCAAATTCACTTTATTCCACAGTGCCAATAATTTGCAGCACTCATCACTTGAATAGCTTACTTCTCTCTCTCTCTCTCTCTCTCTCTCTCTTTTACCTTCCCTTTCTCTCTCATTCGATTGTTGCACTCTGCAGGGGGTGTAGAGTGCCTTTCCTCCCATATAGCCTAGTTGGACTCCAGTAGAGGGTCCCTAGGAACACATTGGCACCATAAGTGCCACCAAGCAAGAATCCAGAAAAATAAATAAAACAAAACAAAAGGGAACACAGAAGAGAAAGTTCTTCTGGAACCTAACCTGCACCAGTGCCTAGGGATACTGAGTGCCACCAGTGTGACCTGTACACGGCACACCCAAACTACAGTGCCACCTTTTGAAAGGGTGCCACGTCATTGAAGAGACACTTCCTCGCTGCCCAAGTACGCCCAGTCGACCGGTTAGACGCCCTTCCCCACCAGAACCATGGCAGCAGAGCATTATAAAACTTTCCTGGGGCTGGGGACGGCGGCAGGTCTCACCGCTCGGAACTTACTACCTGGGTTAAGGAGCAAGTGGACGACTTGGCCAAGCGGGAGAAGGAAGAAAGACTCGAGCAGAGGAAGTATGAAGCCGAGCAGAGGAAGTATGAAGAAGAACGAAGGGTGTATGAAGCCGAGCAAAGGCAATATGAAGAGGAAAGAGAAGAAAGAAGGAGACAGCATGAGTTAGCCTGCAAGGAAACTGAGTTAGCCCTAAAGGAGAAGGAGCTCGAGCTTGAGAGAGCGAAAATGGAGAATGCCGAAGCTATGGCTAGCCATCAAGCCTCCAGTCCTACACCTGCTGCATCAAACGCTCCAATTTCGAGCATCAATTCCCTAGTCCCCAAGTGGACTGAGGACGAGCCAGAAGCATGGCTGGAGGAGATCGAGGCTCTTTTCGATAACTACAGCACCACGGAGACGGAGAGAGCCTTAATACTAGCCAAGCATATGGAGGGAAAAGCTAAGGCAGCGCTTCGCTCACTGGAGAAGAGCCAGAGAGGCAACATGGCGGAAGTTCGTAGAGTCATTACAAAGGCCTACGAGATAACCCCAGAAAAATGGAGACAACGGTTCCGAGGTCTTGCCAAGGAAGTCGGCTGGTCTTGGACGGAATGGGCATGTCACAAAACCCAGTCCGGGACGCGCTGGTTCGACTCCTTGGCCTGCACGACGTTTGAGGATCTCTTCAATCGGACCATGCTAGAAGACCTTTTCCAATGTGTGCCAGGGCCCCTTGCGGTATATCTTAACGATAAACAGCCCTCCACACTTATGGAAGCTTGTCGCATGGCTGATTCGTGGAAACCTTCAATCAGTCGCATAGCACCTCTCAGAAGCGAATCATCCCTCCGGCCTACCTCTCGAACTCCACTCGCCCGAAGAATGGACTGCCTAGCAAGACCCTGTGCAACTATTGCAAGAAGGGGGGCCACGCTGAAGCTGAGTGCCGATACAAACTCGGCACTAATAAGCAGCCTAACCCTACCAGCCAGAACTCCGCTCCCGATTCATCCCGCTCAGCCCTCTCCTCCAACAGTTACTGCAGGCCACCGAGCCCATCCAAAAGGCCCGTGCAAATCCTGTGGGGCTGCTAGCCACTACAATGCTGGATCTCCGGCCTGTCCACATCATGTCCCCACCACCAAATTTGTCAACCTAATCAGCACTTCATTTTCTGCTGCTGGTCCGCACCGGATCCTTTACCCCGAGAGACTGGAAACCCAGTTCATCTCGGTGGCCCTCTTCAGAGCACTAGCCTGCCAGTGACCCTTCCGGTCACAGTAGACACTGCGGCAGACATTAGCCTGATCACTAGGGCCCAAGTGCCAGCCGGTGCCATGGTTGACGAAGAAACCCGGTGGGAAATGAAGTGGATAGAGGGCCACACCATCACTGTTCCTACTGTCCAACTCCAGGTTATGACACCTTGGGGCACGATACCCCACCGCCTTGGCGTGGTAGGTGGAATTCGGCCCGGGTGGTCTTCTTGTTGGGTCGGGATCTTCTCTGCGGAAGCCCGTCACCACCGCCACTCCAGCAGCCACGTTACCTCCTCCACGGCGGCCCCAGTTGTAACTCCCAAAAATGACAAACCTCCACCTTCCGCCCACCAAAGTGGTCCGCGGAAGGGGCATAAACCAAATTATTTCAGGCCTAGCCCTCTCCAATCGCGAAGGGCTGGCCCACCAAGAGGTCCTCCCCCTCCGAAGAGAGATTCAGGAGGAGCAGTACCGCTGCAGGACGTGCAAGCGGGCAGACCACTCCACAAATTGGGAGGGCTGCCCAAACAAGCAACGCCCAGCGGACGCCCCGAACAAAACTCACCGAGAGGCTACGATCTCCTGCTGGGGCAGGAATCTCTGCCGCAGCCAAACCCAAGTCGTCCGAGAGGTATTGCACCTCCGGACCCCTTGTCAGGCATGCCTGACCTCAACTGCTGCCAGTGCCACTTGCGAGCACTGAGCAGTGCCAGACTCCGTCCGCCACGGACGTTGAGCTACCAATGGAAAAGGCCCCTATGCCGGGTCTAAATCATGAGGCGAATCCTCCTCCGGGAGATTTAGGATTCCCCATGCAGTTGATCATCGCGACTGGAGAGCCTCCAGCACCCGAAACTTCTTCTGTGCAAAATTTGAATCCAGGGGATGAACCCCTGGAGGATCGAAATGGTACCCCTCCCTTGAAGACCAGGAACTGGCATCCTCGGACGCAGAAGTCGAGATTGCTCTCGCTCGGTTGTCGCAGCAGCCGGAGTAGGGAGTCCTCCCGCAGCTTTTTGCAGTTGCCCCTGACTTCGCGCCCGCTAGCCCTTCTGGCCTGTCCCCGGGTTGGTGCTCTCATCACCTGCTGCTAGGCCAGCTACTGATAGGCCTTGGAGGAAACCGAAGAAGAAGAAGAAGGGGCGGAAGAGAGCCCAGTAGTTGCCGAGCTATACGCTCATCCTGGCACTAGTGCCCTCTCGGCACAGTGCCCTAACATCTAAGAGTGATCCTGGCCCCTTGCCCAGAGGAGGTAGCCAGTGTGATCTCTTCCTTTCATTGTGCATAGCCTAGGCCACCTTAAAGTACGGTACATCAATTTAGTAACCTTGTTCTTTCCACTTACCACCGAGCCGCAGTAATCATGTAAGTAGCCTAACTAATTTCAGTAATCTTAACTATTGTGAAACGAGCCACGATGCTCGTGACACGCATGGCCTAAGACCTCAGTGAGGCACCCATTTATCATATGAGGCAACCCTCATGAATTAACTAGTAAATTTTAATTGTATTAAACATAAACCATGTTGTAATTTAGTTAGAATGTTAACTCTTATGTTGGTGCTACGGTCGGGTTAGGATAGGTTAGGCTAGGGAATATCATAGAACGTACCACTAGGCTGGGTCTAAAACACATCATGATTGTAGGAGGTAGCCTATAATAACCGTGAGCACCTTCTAGTACTATTAGAATTAGGTTAAGTAGTAATTATAGCTCATATCCTATCTAGGGTTAGGTAGTTCTGTAGCTAGGTAGGCTAACCAGGACTAATCTGCTCAGGGGAAGGAGAGTAACCTACGAGAGGCGAACAGCTTGCTTAGTATAGACCTTCACGCCCGAAAAGGGAGTGAAGGCCCTCTTAAAGGGGGGAGCTTTTATAAATATTTACGCTGTTCGCCCTCGAACATTTAGGGATAGTAGTATCAGCCTGATCAAGACAGGGAAATTGCTTTGTCCCACGCTGGGAGCAGCTCAGTTCAAACTAACGTCCGTTGAAGAAAGATAAGTAGCATTTAGCCATTTTTTCCCCTATAGGAAGATTCCCATATCAGCCTTAAGAATAGGTGGTCCTAAGGTCCTTTTTCCTTTCTACCTGTCTCTTGGCGAATGTTTTGAAAACAAGAACGCGGACACCTGGTGTGACTGTTCTGACCCAGCACCGGTCAGGGAACTTCAGAGAGAGAACCAAGCTTTCGGAGAGATAACACGTCCAGTTGGACCTCTTCCCCCTTTCTTTGTCTATTATTCTATTAGTGAAGTGAAGAAACAATTGCAAGAACTCCACGTCGGGTCGTTGATGCGCATAACGTTCGTCCTAAGGTAAAGTCGCTTTTGTTCAAAACTTCGCCCATTCTTTTATCCTTTTTCTGTATTTCAAATTTCCTTTGTTCCCCTTCAGCCACCACTTACGGTATATGTGTTCACGAAGTCTAGATTAAGTCAAAATTATTTTATTGTTAGCTTCAACCCCATTATTCCAGTAAAATACCTAGGATTTAGGGTAAGCAAAATCAGGTTAAATCTCGATGCTTTTGTATGCCTCGCGTCCAATGTTTGGAAGAACCGTTGCGTTTAAAATCAAATTCATCTCAAATATTCTTTGTTAAGGTTAATAACCCTTAACTGGCGACCTTTGGCTAATTAACGTCTGTCTTTGAGGTTAACTTTTGGCTTCAAGTGGCAGGTTACGTGTAATCTTGGTTTGCAGGGCCGTAAAAATTACGTAAATTGAATAATACATGATCAACCAAGACCTCCCACGTAACAATATATATATATATATATATATATATATATATATATATATATATATATATATATATATATATAAAATCCTCAACTGATCCTGCAAATTTTTCAAGGCTGGACTGTGACACTGCAAGTGCTCAGTGTCGATTTGTGCAATGCGAAAATATAGACATGTTATCTGAGAGAGATTGTGGACTTCTGGTACAGGCTCCTCCTGACGAATGAGAAATTATTCATAGCTGGATACCAATATTAGGAACTCAGACGGAAAAAAAAAATGGTTAGAAAGGATAAGAAAATTAAATATTTAAATTTCTTTGTTTTGTTATAGTCTGTCTGAAGGATATATATATATATATATATATATATATATATATATATATATATATATATATATATTTATTTCTTCATATTATATATACATATATAAATATATATATATATATATATATATATATATATGATGTATATATATATATATATATATATATATATATATATATTATGTATATATATACATATACATATATATATACATATATATACATCCTTCAGACAGCCCATGAATAAAAACAAATAAATTTAAGCATACCACAGTATTTTTGCAAATACATATTGCTCTTGTTTCGGTAGGTGACGAGAGGTGTTACGGAGGGCCGATGCGTGTTAGCTGAGTATGGTAGTTAAATGAGATTGTACTGGATTCTTTTATGCATTATTTCAAACTGATGAATTACAGAAGTGTATGTATATATATATATATATATATATATATATATATATATATATATATATATATATATATATATATATATATATATACTACACACACACATATATAGTATATAAATATATGTATACCTGTTCCATATATATTTTCTATAATTTCTTTTCACCTTATAACCTCATCTCAACTTGAGGTAGTGACTGAAAATGTTTTCTGCTCACAAGCAATTTTTTTACAAAAGGATAAGACGTAGGTTTGACCTCCATGGTCAGCGGTCCCCCCCGCCATCGCTTTCCGTTCCCCATGCGAAACCTGACGGCAGCATTTCCTTGGCAGAATTAAAATCGAGCTGAAGAATCCAGGTTACCCAATACGACACGTTGCCCACTTAATCATGAATGCTAGGATGCAGTGCAGGAACATAGAAAACAGGGACAAACCCCACTATTACGTGATACTGTATTCTGGAAACCTTGATGTGAATTACATGGAGTTATAATAAACCCTTGAATGACAATTCGTAAGTAAGCTAAGTTTTTAGGTCACAGTTTTCAACCTATAATTCTGAACTGATAATTTTACCTGTAAATTACATATTATGACCAAAAAACTTTTGCCGTGATGCAGAATTTTGTACTCTAGCAGCTGAGAAAAATATAAGATATTCGTTTTAATATAGTCTCAAGCAAGCTAGAAAGACCCTTCTTAAGAAAAAATTGTTCTCTCGGAAGAAGGGAAGTGAATGATCTTTTAAAATATCCGTTGTTTTAAAAGAGCCTTTTCCTGTAGGAAGAGAAAACAGTCATCAAAACCTGTTATACATATATATATATATATATATATATATATATATATATATATATATATATATATATATATAATATATATATATATATATATATATATATATATATATATATATATATATATATATATATATATATAGTTACAAATGTAACTTTATTAATTCGTCTTGTGTAGTGATAATGTCACCATTAAGGAAATCATACATGAAGTCCCAGAAATTTTGATCTCTGACGAGGCTGTAGTGACTTAAAATAAAGAAGAAAGAAACCAGCCTAAAGTGCTGTATCCACCAATCGGTATAAGTATTTCACGGGATCAGGATGACACAGCGAATAGGTTTTACCTCGCTCGCGCCTGATCATACTCTAAACGTTGATCCTTGAAGAGTGGATTAAAACATTCTCACCCTTATGAGATTAATTGCTACGACGTTCGTAGAGACTTACCTCTGACAAGAATCCAGGTATGAAATAATTTATCCTTAACTAAGACTAATAAGAATGTTACTGTATTTCTAAACAAGGTTAAGCGCCTCGCGTTTTCTTTCAAAAAATGTAAAATATAGCCAATGAAGTCATATTTCAAAACTTGAATTTGTCATCCCCGACGAGTAGCCTATCATTGAAGCCGAAGAGGCTTCAAGGATGACTTCGACGTTAGGCCTAGTCTGCGTTCTAGACTGGACAGTACAGGATTCCCAAAATTGGAAAGTCAACTGCTACTTCCTGATGTGGCTTCCCTTCCAAGATAAGTAATAGGCCTAAGGACGTCTGTCGCGTCAGCAATAGACGAGTCCCGCTCCTGCGCCCAACCAAAAAAAAAAGAACCTAAGGGATTATTAGTTAAGACTTGCATTCACGCAAATCAGATTTAGAAATTAAACAAAGGTGTTCCTGAAATAATGGTGGAGAGGAATAAGTTGAAGAAAAATATAACAGAAAGATGTTTTGCCTCAAATTGTACGCGCAGAAATAGTTCATATACTCATACCATTTCCCAAAAATTATGCAATCTTCCGTCCTAGTGATTATCATTTGGATTGAAATGCTAGCCTGTCACAGTATTTTTGATAAATTTGTTTAGTTCACATAATCACACACAACAAACACACACACACACACACACACACACACACACATATATATATATATATATATATATATATATATATATATATATATATATATATATATATGTGTGTGTGTGTGTGTGTGTGTGTGTGTGTGTGTGTTACAAATAATCTTAAACCCGCATGTGACATAGAGATAAGCAGAAAAAATACTAGAGAAAGAAAATGTAAAGGCTACGTTCAAATCGCATTTGCGTATTATGTACACATGTTCAGGGTACAAAGTAATGTAATAAGTCTAGACTTCCACAAAGACATTTCATGAAGCAAAGATTAAAGTCACAAACAAAAAGAACACGATTAGTCAATGCAAATTTTGGATAACGTATGTTACCCAATTATTTGCTTCGCTCAAGTTGTCTGTCTCTCATACAAGGCGGTGATTTGCATAGTAAACGAAATACTCCGGGTTATCTGTATTTTCTTTCATATTACGAAGGTGCAATTACGTCAGTTACACAGTTTCTCTGCGTCTGTTACGTTTGCATCCACAAATACTTCGGACACAATTTACAGTAGTTACCCTAATGCTATGAATTTTCTATCTCGCTGCCTATCAGTATATGCCGTCAACCTCTATTATCGAGTTAATATTAGGCCTATATATACATACATACATATATATATATATTTGTATACATATATTATACATATATATATTATATATATATATATATATATATATATATATATATATATATATATATATATATATATATATAGAGAGAGAGAGAGAGAGAGAGAGAGAGAGAGAGAGAGAGAGAACCCCTCGCTCACACGAGATCCATCAGCACTTTTTGAACTCGTATCTCTTTTACCAATACCTAATGATACACTGAGTTATTTTCGCATTGTGATCGTCGATACAGTTTGAATATTACAGATCTCATCGACCGAAATCGCGACCGGGGTGTCGCTGTCTTGTGCGGTTCCGTACGTAGCTCAGCCTTCCACGAAAGTGGAGTAAGAAGAACAGAAGAAATTTATAAAGGGCAACGGGGGGTAGCAAAGTTGCCCTAATGCTTTATTCCTTCCACGAATTCAAGGGCACGATTTGTAGAGGCACTCTAATACTTTGCCCTATTTTCGTTGCCTTTCAAGCATATGGGGACGTGACTTGCATTTTACCCAGATATCTGTATCATGTATGTTTTCTTTCCTAAATACAAGGCTGTAAGTTGCATAGTTACCCAAATGCTTTGTGTAACTTAATCATTCTTTCGCGACAAGGAAGTCGTAGCTAATCAATACTCTGGCTTATTCACGCTTTTTATCAAATCTAAGGACGTGAAAAGCATAGTTGCTTAAATATTGTGAAGCATCCATATTTTCGTTAGCGATTACAAAAGTGCAATTATCACAGTTATCCAAAATAATCTGCGTCATTTTCCGTTTTCATTAACAAATACTTGAGCGCAACGTAGTTACCCAAATTCTACGCATCATTGATGTTATCTCTCACAAATGCTAGGAAGTTATTCTCTTTAAATTCTCAGTATTTACGCAAGATGACAGACAATTAAAAATTGAGAGATAAAAATCCGGCTGATGTGATTGAGGTAACAAGAGAATGGAATATATTTTAAATAAAAAGTATATCGATAGGTAAATAATATGCAATGCCTGGTCGATACATTATGCTTTTAAGTAAATAGATTGCAGACAGATTCAAATAAAATAATATAGTATAGATAATATAATATAAAGAACAAGAAGAAAGGATTGACGGATATAGAAGAGGGTGTCTCTTGCAATGTTGACTTTTTTCCTCGTGTTTTGTTACTAACTGTTTACTTAACTAATATCTTTTTCACCTTTCATTTATGTGTATTGCTTTAATCTTCTCTGTTTTCTTCTCATTCTCGGAATGACTTTTTTCCTTTTCTGCAAGAATAAGGAAACATACTTGATAATGATAACAATAACCATCATTATCATAAAAGGGACATTCTCTTAACTGGAAAGTCATGCTAGCGGATCGCTTATTCTCTCGCCCAACTCTGTTCCCTTATAAGGAGCTGGTTAGGCCGCGGAATATAGCACCCATAATATCAACTGAGATTGGTCTCACGTTTTTATGGAACCTGCCTAAAAGGTCAATGCCGGTATTCGTTTTAAAAGCAAACTTCCCGTATTCTCTTTAAAAAATAGAAAGCCAAAGAGAAAATAAGTAATATACAGTAAGAGTGAAAATAAAATGTCGGAAATAGGGAAACAATATGGAACAAAAAACATATTGTAAAGCAAATGAAAAGTAAATAAGTAATAGGGAAGTAAAGCAGCAGCTATTCGTTGCCATGACAACAAAGAGTTCCGAAGGCAGAAAACAGAATCTGATACGAGGAACTGGGTCCACTTCCTTTGCAACAGATTGCCAGTGACTTTGGATTTCGTCTTTTATTTCCTTTCATATTCATCTTTTTTCTTGTTTAAACTTATAAGAGGCTATTTCTTCCCTGATTTCTTCATATATTTGCCAATTTCATCTTCGTGAATTCAGTTTCATCTGTTTCAACGAGTAAGGTCCTGTGCGGGGATAAAGCCAACAGAGCCTACAAACATCAGAAGTTCTTGCAATAATTCTCTGTCTTTATCCTATTTTCTAATCTTTTGTTGGTTTTTCTGTTTGTTCGTTAGTCTACTGGACGAAATACAGCCCTTTGTACTGTCTCTAAGACTGTATTATATTAGTTTCCCTGATCTTGTTTCTCAGTGTTATTTTCTTCCCCGCTTCCAATTCTTTGTTGTCGCAAATGTTTTATATTCGGTGTAGGTGATCTCTTAATGGCTTTATTATCCTCTTTATCCAGTTGCCTTGCTTTATAATCCTTACCGTTTTTCTACGCTTTTTTAACAAGTAGAGAATGTTTATGGTTTCCTGTAAAAAACTATATACTTATTAAAAACTAGACCAGACACGATAAAATCTCACTCAAAATATATAAGAAATATTAATTGGACCTATAATTCTATTTTATATGAAAGTATTTTGATTATGGAATGAAATCCATTACTATATGATGCAATTTCATGGCAAAATTAATCTCACCGTAACCGGATTATTCCTGTAATGTCTGCAATGCGTTTCACGTGTTCAATACGGTAACGTTTTAACACAACTTCTACGCTCGTTCAGAGCACCTAATTGATCGATAAAGTCTCACGTCGCTACGAACTTTAAATATCTCGGACAAACGTAGAGACGAGAAAGGTAAGAAGTAAGAAGCAGTATTTTGTCATCGAAACGTACTCGGCTTTAATGGCACTTAATGGGACCATAGTGCGGAGGGACGGGCAACCTAAAGGCCTTTCGGCCCAGGCCAAAAGAAAACACGAAGGGAAGGAGTGTGACTGGAGTCTGAAAAACAGGGAAAACACAGAAGCAGATATAGAATTGCAATGTTTCCCAGTAGAATAGAAGAAAGTTTCTGAGCCCAGCAATTTCAGGATTCCGACTTCAAAATAATTGTCAATGTAGATTTGTAAATATACAAAATGCGAAAAAATTACGTTTTGAAAAAAATTTTGTTTAGGTTGATCTACTTACATGTTCATCTCGTAATACAATCAATCGAATTGATGGAGGATGAAAGGGGCTCAACTTGGCTGCTGAAGCTACGAAAGAAGCTTTTGTCCTTTCCAGCAGCTCTGGTGGATAATTCAGCTAGAGTCAGTGGTGAGACCGACTGGCCTTATTTTGGTTCTCGGGAAATCGGTCAATATCGCAGCGGGGATTCAGTCGAGAAAACATACATGCCTTAGTTATATGGAATGATATAAGCAGGCGAAGAAAATATTCCTAATCCTCCGTAAATTACTGAAGCTTGCTTTCTTCTTTTTCCAACAGAATGATTGATCGATTAACTATTTGTCTAACAGACGGTACAATAATAAAAGGTCATCGATAATCTTTTCACAATAGAATCACTCTCTTAGTAACTTGGGTATTGGGTATCAGTCTTTGACCAAAATTACTGTTATGATCAGATTTCCATACGCTTTGTATTGTATACAGCAGACAAAAAGAATTACGAATGAACCATGTCTGTCGCAATCTTGCTTAAATTCGTGCAAACTAATATGAATTCTTTAACTTTTATATTAATAATATTACACCTAACTCCAGACACTATATTGATTTATTTTAATTTTTCATTATTAGAAGAAGAGAATGCAGTCATTAAATAAACTGTACATATTTACTCCTGGATGAACTTTAATTCGAGAAATACATGATAACTAACAGGAAATTACATCGAAGTGCAATTATTCAAGTACTTTGTGACCTGTCCTGATTACATTTTATGAATTTTTCTAACTATTGAAAGGCGGTGAGCCCTCTTAGAAAAGGAGTAACCCAGATACAATATACCGTTTACTACAATCATCATTAAATTTGAACCCTACCGGTAACATGATATAATCTACCAACTAAGTCATTCTAGGTAAAGTATTTCAGGCAAGGTATTTCATGCAGAGCCTTTCACATAAGGGATACAAAGTGGTTCCATTCATTTTGTTAAACCACAGCGCATTCCAAGCAAGGCATTCTAAGCAAGGTATTCCAGATGGTGTTCAAGGCAGTGTATTCGGAGCCTCGATGGCCGAATTGGTTAAGGCAGCAGCCTCGGACTTCTTAGAGATCTGTGGCGCGGGTTCAAATCCGCAGCCGACCGGTCAGAGAGGCGGACACTTTGCTATCCGTGTAGACACCCCGGGATTATGTATGTAAGCAACGGATGGGTTTTCTTAAAAGCAAATGGGTGTTACAGACTATTACACACACAAACAAAGCCACTCCAATATCTTCTAAAAACATAACAGACACCTCACACGTCTCGACTATCGACCTCACCACGTAACACCTCGCTGTTGGGAGAAGAGCGCTGGTGAACTGGTACAATACATGTACACAATACTGGGATCTAAGCGATGTCAGGCAGGGCAGCCGATCGGGACTACAAAGTCTGCCCCAAGAGCCAAATCAAAAGTCCTTCAAAAGAAGGCATCACGGCGACCCCATATAAAAATGGGAACAAGCTGGGAAGAAGAAGAAGAAAAAGAAGAAGTTCAAGGCAGTTTATTCCTTGCAGGGTGTTCCAATCTTCTTGTTCCAGCCTTTCTAAGCAAGGTATTCAGAAAAGGCAGTCAAACTAACACATTCCATGCAGGGCATTCTAGACATAGTATTTAAAGCGTGGCTTTCCAGGCAGATAGTTCCAGGTAATGATTCTCAAACAAGGCATTGCAGACGGCTCAGTATATAAAAAGTATTCCAGATAACAATCCAGGCAAGTGATTTCAGACAGCTCATTCCAAGAAGTGCATTCTGAACAAGGCGTTCGAGACCGCTCGTTCCTGACAAAGCATTCCAAGAGCTGCATTTCTTGCATGGTGCTCCAGACAGCTCGGGCCACACGGTGCATTCCAAAATAGATCTTCCAGCACTTCGTTCGTGGGAAGATTTTCAAGACGGCTCTTTCAGGCAGTGCCCACATCACATGATGCTGCTACGCTCTTCTCCCCGGCTACCATTGTTTGCGTTGCATTTGAAAACAGCACTCTAGAACGTCTTTTTCCACACACTCTGAGCTATCTAATTAGACACACTGGATGTGCTCTTTAAAACGTGGACTTCAGCTCATGACCCAAATGTTAAAGGCCAATGCCTTCCACGGTTGCTGGAGAATGGCAGCACCTCGATCCTTCCATTTCATTGTAAGCAATCAGTAATATGGGGATTGAGCAATATTTATTAAAAATTTAGATTGTTAGACAATCTAAATCTTTTATAAATGCTGCTCAAACCTCAGATTAGTGATTGCTTACAATGAAATGGAAGGATCGAGGTGCTGCCATTGTACACACACACACACACACATATATATATATATATATATATATATATATATATATATATATATATATATATATATATATATATATATAATTAAAAGAATGGAAAGTTTTGGTTGATTTCTTTTTCCATATGGGTTTCTGTTCCTATTCCTTAGGTTCAGTAAAATGATCAAGAGCTGAAGAACGTTCAAGAACCGGAGAGTTGTTTTGCTCTGGCGTCAAACGCTAAGTGCGCTTTACACAAGTCACATGTCGTTTTGTTGCTATAAGCATACTTTTGTTTTATACATACATCCATTAGAGAATTCAGTCGCACTGAAGACATCCCAGATACATTTGCCGCGAGATTTTCGGTTCAAAATGAAAATTCTATGATAAAATACATTACAAGCAATTGTGAATAACCATTCGCCTTCACATGCAGAATGATGATTCATTGACAATGGAGGAAGCATCTTTATGCCTTTATGTATCCCAGCCCTGAGGTAAGAAGGAAAAAGATTGATGGAGAGATGATAAGAGTTGAATCTCGAGGGAAGTGGTAAATCAGTGCTTTCCGACTTCGCAGGTGGAATTGGCAAGGTGCAAATGGAAATATTCTGGCTTGTCATTTAATACAGGCGTCACAATGTGACTTTGTCATTTGTTTCCAAAGAAATAACAAGTGCGAGTGCTGAACGTTTTATGAACGATTTTGTCTATGGAGAGAAGATGGTGGTAATAAGCGTGAGAAATACTGTAATGGAATTGGAACAAAGATTTTATTTTTCATTTCGGTGTGAAAGAGACCAATGCCGACGCCATTCCTCACTGTAAGCCATTAAAAACTTACGTCGAATTATTCATCTCTCATGTACATTCACAACCATGCAGATGCATATATTATTTGTACGTTACAGTCTTCTGTAAAAATGTAAGGACAAATTTTCAGAGAAACGCGTATTGAAACATACAAATCATTCTGTAACCAAATAAGTCTGTGAAAGCATACTTCTCTTGCTCGTTATTACCCTCCATCAATTCAGTTTCTTCTTTGATAATATTTAGTTCATAGAGAGAGAGAGAGAGAGAGAGAGAGAGAGAGAGAGAGAGAGAGAGAGAGAGAGTTAAAAGTATGACGAAGCAAAGCAACAGAAGCATTTTCACCACCGGTACACAGTCATCCACATTTTTTTTAACTGGGATGAAAGATGTCAACCAATCATTGATTTAAATCGGATTGATTACCTTCTGACGTGGTTTTGACTTACTGTCTCTTAACTGTTCATCTGGGCTGTTCTTACGAAAAGGAACGTTCTGGCATGAGGTCAGCTTAACCAAACGTCAACGACAATAGGCATTTGCTGCTGCTTTTGTTTTGCTTTTAATTTCGAGCGAATCGGCAACAGTAACTTCCGTTGCTGTGCGGAAGATTCCTCCCATCATGCCCTGCCAAGCGCAGGCACAACCTCTGTGATACCTGCCCTTTAGAGGTCAAGAAATTTGTATTCGAAAGGTCACTGCGTCTGTATGCTTCCTAACCTATGACTAACTTCTCTTTTTCTTTCTCGTTTACCTCCTAACTTATCCGATTTCCACGTCTCCTTGCTTTTCTATCTGATATTATATATATATATATATATATATATATATATATATATATATATATATATATATATATATATATATATATATATATATATATATATATATATATATATATATATATATATATGTGTGTGTGTGTGTGTGTGTGTGTGTGTATATATAAAGGTATATATCATTTGACTGCATTTGCGTGAGCGGCAGTAAAAACAGACTAACCCAAGAACTGGACCCGAAGGAAGCTTTTCTCTGAAAAATCAGTCTTCGTTATCTACCTAACAAAGTCGGTCTACTGCCTAATTTGACCCGGTGTTGTCGTTGACGCTTCCACGAAGTGTCTTGTGTTACTGCCTTTGATTTTCAACTTTTATTGATGTTTAAGGATGTATATGTTGCTCCTTTTGTTGATCTATTTTTGTTGGATGGTGAATATTCTTTGGTTTATATTTGTTCGCATTAGGGGATTCTGTTCTGCGAAAGCTTACTTAACGAGTGAATGTCCTTTAAGCTTTTTTTATGTGGATATTTATTTAATGATAATCTCTATCATAAAAGGAGCGCGCTATATTAGAGTAGTCTTATGAGTGTCTGGAGGAAGTGAAAACGACTGAGGATCCTTTGTGAGGCTTAATGTTCTATCATGTTTTTTAAATTGCCGTATAAGATTGGGGCGACGACCCTACACTCGACCCTTTCTTTTGTCCTGACTGGGGACCGGTATGTGTATATAAAGTGTCACGCAGAGTAAACTGGAAATTTATAATGACATTCATTTACTTTTGTTTCATCAAAAAGTAAATTTGCTTGTAATACCATTAATGTCTTTAATGACGTGTAATCTGTAATTACCACAACTGGCGAAATATGCTATAAAGATTTCCAAATTAATGCGTGTTAAATCGTTAACTACGAGACCTATCTCTCTTGGCTGGCCATGTCACGTTAGGCAAACCATTGCACTTTGCAGTGTAACTGTGACGCCATTACTTGATATTATTACGTAATCTAATGCAATTGAATCATTTGTAAGGGTTATGCACAGTTCATTCGCACACACACTTGCATAGACACATAGACTATATATATATATATATATATATATATATATATATATATATATATATATATATATATATATATATATATATATATATATATATATATATATATATATATATATATATATATATATATATATATATATATATATATATATACACACACACACACACACACACACACATATATATATATATATGTGTGTGTGTGTGTATGTGTGTGTATGTGTGTATGTATATATGTATGTATGTATGTATATACGTATACATATATAAATCTAAATATAAATATATATGTAAGTGGGCGGAAACTATGTAGGATACATGAATATAGTTATCACATTCTACTGCAAGTTTTATTTCCTTGATAACAAAATTACATAATCGTATTACACAATCGATCATCTGCAGCATTTATAAAGTCTATGAGTGCCACAAATAAATTCAGATCAATAAAATATTCATATTTTGTGATATTACCCGTAAGAAATGAATGCAAATAGCGAATTTTGCTCCTGACATTATTAGACTCTCATTATATTGGATTCATTACACTTTACGAGTTTTAAAGTCTAATTCATCAGCATGTACAACATTCATGCAAGAGGGATTTTGGAATCTGGACTATGTATGCTGCTCGTTTTCCACCCGTTTTATTGCGACAATTTTGAATTTTATGAGGAGACATTATGTTTTAGTTATCCATTATTTTTCTTAAATGTATGGATTTTAAATATAACTTGATCTACTTAATAAATCTGTTGATAATTGCTCACAATCCATCATCAACTGCGGTTTCCTTTTAAGCTATGTTAAGTTATCTTTCAGTTTTTACGTTTGTGTGTTTAATAATCTGGCATCTTCTTAGAGGCACTAAACATATCCCAAAATCATATGCTATATGATGATCAGTTCTGACGAAATCTTGAGTAGCGTAAACACTAACCAATTATTATTTGTTCATCCGCTTCAGCGCTTCCCGAATCTCTTTAAGAATCCTTGCTAAAACTAATCACATATCTTATTCCTGCACTGTTGTTAGGAGATGACCTTTAGCTGTAGAGGTTATTGATGGCTGTCTTAATATTTTAGATTTGCGTGAGTGAACTGTCAGAAGACTGAATGAAAGTGTCCAAGACTTCCTGTCTGTATGGGAACCTCCAATTATACGGGTAGCTCAAAGAATTGATAGTTTTAGGGTAAAAATTCTTAAATTGTCTAGAATCACAAAAACCAATAGAATAGAACGACAGCAAAATTTGCATGATGATAAAGTTTATTATTTGTTGTTAATTAAGCAACAATACCTGAAAGAAAAACCTAGATTCCTCTTCCTGATAAAGAAGTAGCCATTCACCCTGGAAGACTTCTTGTATACTCCTTCCACGCCTTCTGCCTCACTGGGTAAGAAATTTCAATGTTTCTTCGATACTTAGAGAAAAATGATATGAGTAAAGTGACACAATCTTGTTAACAATAATTTAAATAAATAATATAAATTGTAATATAAAAGAACTGAATTTGGCCTAATTTTTCAATCACACTAAAGCCAAGGTATTGAAAGGGACTACAAGGATATATTGTAATATAATCATTTTATTCTTCTGCATTCTGTCAAGTATCGTCCATAAGACACCATGCTGAGAGATGGATTTATTGGCTGCTTTAGGATTAAGAAGTCGAGTTGGTGTAAGGCCAACTTAATCTTAAACGACCGAACGGTGGATGGAAATTTGGAAAAACAGAAATTACATTTAAGTGTCCCGATGATAACCGTGATTGATTATTCTCGGTGGACGATATTCCTTTTAGTTTATGATGTCCCCAGCTGTCTTGACTGATTATTGCTGCATTTATTTGCTGATTAGATAACCTACAACCAGTTGTCCAGCTGAGCAAGAATTGGTTACAAGTGTGAAGGAGTAAGTGAAGTACATTAGAAAACAAGATAGTGGGACACTCTTTTGCAGTTGTTGCGGCGACAGTTTTTGAAGTATGTAACTCAGTCAGTCACTGGAGGCCGTTGCTACTTTGTGCACTTCATCTTTCTCATGTTTTTATTTTTGCTTTGGCCAGGGTCGTCATTTCAGATTTTTAATGGGGGGGAGGGGCAAAGACGGTTTGGCCAGCGAAGCGAGCCTAATCAGCTGAGTTTTTTTTTTTGAGCTATTTTATGTGTTTTTGAAGCCAAATGAGCAAGGTATTTCAGCAAAAATTATATACTCCCACTACTATATGTTTTATCTCATCATCACTGGTAGCTAGTAGACAGACAAAGATCAAGAAACATAGTATTTCTAAGAAATTTTATATATTTATGATTGCACATTTAAAAAGAAAACAAGCTGTTACTTCTTGGGGCTTGGGGGTGAGGGGGCCAAGTTGAGGCTTTTGGGGGGGGGCAACTTGGGTCTTGGAGGGGGCAAGTCGAGTCTCGAGGGGGGCAGTTGACCCCCCAGCCGCCCCCAAATGACGCCCCTGGTTTTGGCGGGTGTTAGAAGAAAGCAAATGGTTATTCTTGCAGATGTAGAACACTTCACGTTCATACTGACGAATCCACATTATCATTGGGACCCAATTTAGAAGAATAAGAAAAGGATCATGATCACCTCTTTGACAAGATTCAGTTTGCGGAGAAAAGTAAAGGTAAAATTATTTATAAAACATGGAGCTTTGCTGAACAAAGCAAAAAAGATTTCCTCGAGAATATTTAGTAGTTTAGATTCAGCATATTTTCTGTCATATTGTTACAATTATGCAGATTATAAAACGTACAAACCAAGTAATTTAATGCCATGCAGCTGCGAAAAATACAGCGATATTTTACTCCACACGTACTTGAACTAACCAAAATAGTACCCCACATTTACTAAAGACAGCTTTAGCTGAAAGTTTACAGAGAACTTTCGGAAAAATCATTACATCTCTAAGTATCGTGTACGAGAGATACAACTCTTGAAGATGCAATGCCGTTGACGAGAACAAAAGTGTTGCACTGAAATGATCATGAAATATTCATGCAGAGACTGATTTGTGAAGCCACTTTTGGGCGAGGCATTTTCTCTCTCTCTCTCTCTCTCTCTCTCTCTCTCTCTCTCTCTCTCTCTCTCTCTCTCTATATATATATATATATATATATATATATATATATATATATATATATATATATATATATATATATATATATATATATATATATATATATATATATTATATATATAAATATATATGTATATATATATATTATATATATGTATGTATATATATATGTATGTATGTATGTATGTATGTATATATATATATATATATATATATATATATATATATATATATATATATATATATATATATATATATATTATCCTGTTTCTCTTTGTCTATTCATCTCGAGTTTAAAAACGCAGTCCACCTTTCATATTCGTATATAGGTAGTGATGTGCATTCGTATGAATATATTATTACTATTTTTGTTACCATCATTGCTTTGGTTGCCCTTATTAATGATGACGTTGCAAAAAATAAGACAGTAGGAGAAATAAGTGTAAATATACGAAATTAAACACTATTAAAGGGGGTGTGTAATATGATCAAGAGTAATTATGGGACAAAGCGAAAAAAATTCATTCCAATTGTGTATTGCTACCATGAAAGGCTTTTTTTAATTAATCCGTTACTTTTCGTCCTAATTAACACTATCTGTTGTGATATCTTTTTTATCAGACACGTTTAAAGTCCATGTAATTTGAAAATTTATTAGATGTTGTAACTTGCTCGAGTTAACTTTTCAAACACTTAATTTAGTTAGTATTATTTATAACTGCGCAGTTATTGTAGCAATTATCCTTTTATATTGGGCACAATTCTTGATTTCTAGTTGAATGGCTAATGTAAATTATCTTTAAAAATAAATTTAAACGCTTTTCATTCTTCTTCAAAATGTCACCTGATTCACCTTGCATTATTTACGCTACTCGGTCCCACGAGAATTTTGAAATCTCTAATTCTTCCTTTGTTTGCTTATTTATTGATTTCGCCTTACTGATAAAGCACGTCTAAGAAGTGAAGACGAGATTTTTTTTATTTCTCCATTGTCTTCATAGTCTGAATATTTATTCATTCTTATGTGTATGTATACATGTACAGTTTATATGTTTATTTGTGTATGTTCGCTTGCATGAAATTAGTAAACTTATACGATGTATGTTCATAATTTGTCTTCGTGTGTATGTATGTGCAAACATCCGAACAAGGCGATTCATGAAAGTCATAGCTATTTGAGATGACCAGTCCAGTTTTGTCAATTAGAGTTTCCTCATTCAGAGCCGAGCGAATGGTTAATCGGATGACCTAAATCGGATTATGCGAGCCAAAACTTTAGAGAAATTGGCATCGTTTGCGATTTATGACTGAGTGGGAATGATTACGTCAATGTTACCATGTGGAGTTCTCCCGAAAGAACATAATTTTTCCTGTTGTTTGACTAATGTGCGTGTACTGGAATGTTTAATATTTTAAAGATAAAAATGATAGCGATTCAATTCGGATTACAGGGTAGGCGTTTTGTATCTTTCCTTAAAAAAAGATATCGATTTCGAGAGAAATTGTTCTTAATTTCTAAAGCATATTTTGTTCTTATAAAAAAATCAGAACGGGCATGACTACCTTAATCAAACTCTCTCACTCTGAGAAAAGGAAGGAAGGTGGAGAGCTTCTCATTTTGGAAGGGAATGGTACTATGGACTCATCAAAGCAGTGGGCTTTTGAGTTTGGGACTTCATACAGTACTGGGATCGACACTGATAGAGTGGAGGTGGCATTTAAATCAACATTTGACTTCTGTTGGCTATTTCTTTTTGATTATCAGGGTCTGTTTACTTACGGCTCTTTCTCTTTCCCAGATTGTCTGTTACGCACCCTTCCCTGGATCTTGTTCTGTCATATTCTATTGGGTTTTTGCTTACCAGGACCGCTTCATGCCTGTGCTTCATCCTTAACTGTGCTCTGCCTAGTTCTCTTCCACATACTACTGTCCTAGACTATTTTTCACTCTCCTTCTTCCTTACTTTGTCTTTTGTGTAGACTTGTTTCCTAGTTTCTTCTCTGGCTGTATTTCTTCTCTACATCGTGTTCTGGTTAGTTTCTTTCCTTGACAATATTCTGGCTATATTTCTTCTAAAGATTGTGTAGTTTGATTAGACCTCGTTTAATGATTTTGGCCTGGCAAGATTTGTCTCCACACCTGCGTTCTGGTTACATCTTTTCATTTATTACGTTCTGGCTAAAGTTCTCTTAATGACTTTATTCTGTTAGCCCTCTTTTTATAACTGTGTAACTATTTTCTCTTGTCGTCTCTTTGTTGAGGCTAGAGATCTTTTTAGCTCATTTTTTTTTTTGGCTTTGCGTCCTGGCTAGATTTTTTCAGTGGCTTTATGTTCGGTTAGACCTCTTTCAGCAGTTGTGAGTTTGTTTTTTTCATTTATTATTTGAACTAAGTCGCCTTCCCGGTTTGTTGACTATCTGGATCTCTACCCCAAGAGTGTTCTGGCAAGTTGTCTGCCACAACTTATGCACTGTTACGTCTTCTTAACGAGGTCCCCTTGTCATTGGCTATCTTCCCTGCAACGTGATTCAGTGCACTGCCTCTTCTGTGAGATGTGGTTGTCTTTCTTTGTAGTTGTCTTTCTGCCGAACGCTCTCCAATAACACATTCTAAACATTCCAAATGCTGTACACTGCTTCTACAGAAAGAAAAATTTTGCGCTTTACAGTGTTCACTTGTGGGTGCCGTTATAAAGCAGGAAATCAGTTCATATTCAGATTATACTTCGTAAAACACTGATTTTTTTCATATGGATGTTTTTAAGAGCTATCAACTGTTACCTACTTCACTGTTAATTGTGCAATATTTGTGAAATTGAATATCATCCCTTTCAGAAGTTATTGAAAAACTACTTTTTTTTGTGACGTCGTTTTTCCTTATGATCTGTTACGATTTATTCGTTATTCTTAAAATTAATCTTTTTAGTGTCTTGTCTGTTGGAAAGGTTTTGTTTTTGATTTAAAAAACAGTTCTTTCAAAGTAATCAGTGGTCAGACTTGCCTTGCATGTTTACGAAACACTAAAGGTTGTCTCCAACGTCCGCTCGAATTATTTAACTTTTGACTGAAAAATGTGACATTCACAATCCAGTTAAATAGAAGTTCTCTTCCATGTCATTTAGAACATGACTGGCGTGTAAGTACTGAGCAAAGAATAGGGAATTTTTACACAATAATTATTCTTCTCGACATGTATAATTCTCCTGGGTCCTTGCAAACTTCGGCTTTATTTTTAGGGAACAATGTATATTAATCTTCTTTCTCTTTCTGAGAAATTTGGCCAGCAAAATTTTGAATACTTCGGTCAAATTTTCCAGGTAATATTTACCCTTAAATTCTTCAACTTCTGCAAATACACTGAAGTCACGTGAATCGGTAAAGAATACTTTTGAGTATTTTATTTAATATTTATACTCAAAAGCTTAGTTTTCATCTGCAAATATAGGTTATTTGACTTTATTTGACTCGGTTCTTCTCTGTTCTCTAGGTAATAATATATAAAGTTATCTAGCTGTTCTTTGGAAAATGTTATGTCACTTGAATTCATGGAGGGTTACAAAAGGTATAATTTTTCAGGGAAGAATATAATATTTTGTGTTATTATACATAAACTGTTAGGTTTAATTATTGAGATGAAACATCAGTCGGAGAATGAACTGTGCAGTATATAACAGAAGTGATATTCAGGTCCTGAAACGTATGGTTAGTTGGGAGTGAAATTTCTGTGCGCAAACGGAAGCAAGCACTATTTAAAGGCCAAAGGTTTTTAGATAGTCTTTTGACCTTTGTATCTCTTTCTTGAATGTGTTTCAAATTAGCTTAGTTGCACTGCGATTCATTTGAATGGTGTCTTTTGTAAGGCAACGGGAATTCTAAAACGGTATTGTCTTTGCGGACGTAAGTGCCTCTGGCACTTGGTTTATGTTTTATCTTTCAAACCATAATTGACTTTGGCAGCTATTGACAATGCAATAATCATCAGTGGTTGTGATACCTGGTTTATTTTTGTCTCTGTAATCACAAGTGCTTTTAGACGTTTTCATTTTTGTCTTTATCAAAATGGTTTTGTTTTATAAAGGAATATTGTTTTGGCTCTCGGCTTTCGTCACGATAAAATAAATTTGGCATCTGAATAAATTTTTGTTTTTATAAAGGTGGTTTTGGAATCTCATTTACTTTTTCCGTATGTACCAACAAGGCTTTTGATAAAGGGTTTATTTTCATGATGGCGTGATTTCCATATTCTTTAGGTGGGACAGATCTTTGCCTCGTTTTATATCATCATATATCTTTTGAAATTTTTCCAGTCCACCTTGCTAATCCATAAGCATTTTTTGCTGATTACGGAACACAGAAGAAACGAAGAAGTACCGCAAGGAAATTCCAACTGCAAGTATAGCTAGGGGATATATAAAAGTGTATCAAATCGCATCAATAGATTTATGTAATTGCTACAATGATCTTTAACTTCTTTATTTCGTACGTTTTCCACCAAAACTCTTGAAATCCGAGAGGAAATTTGAGGAAAATTCCTGAGTGTGACCAGTACACTAAACAATTCATTCATTTATTCACTAATTTAAATGGTAACTAATTTATAAGGATACATAAAGAATATGGTAGAATAAGAATAAACTTCTGCTCCTCTCATTGTATTTTGTGTTATACTGTATTTTGGATATTTATTATGAAAGTAGAATTTACATTGACCAACTATTTATTTACAGAGATCTTTTATGTACATCTCATTTGATACATAGATAAACGGATAAACTGATGGTAATTTCGTTGACACCAAGTATATAGAGTGACTCCACAACAAAGCTCCTTGTCAGTGCTTGGGAGCATAACAAAAGCGGCAGATAGACAAGTGGGTGGATATAGACACGTGGCTACATTTGTTATTGACACCGACTAAAGCAACAGAGCCATTACTCTACTTTTTTGTTGCCTTTGCCTGGCCGGTCCTGGAATGTTAAGAGGAGGTTTTGGCTGAGCCAATAATATCTAGCCCAGGATGAAGTGTGGGCCTGATGGCTCCGCCTCAGCCAAATACTGAAAAAGTTGATTTTTTCTTTCATGTGCAGAAGAATTACAAGCACGCGCTGACGAAATGGGTTGGAGGAACTGCAGTAGTGGTAGCAGTTGCCAGTTTTGAATTTGTAGTAGAAGCAGCAGTAGCAGCAGCAGCAGCAGTAGTAGTAGCAGTAGAAGTAGTAGTAGTAGTAGTTTGATGTTTTTGTCTTAGTATCTGTAGTGATCTTCCAAACATACGTGTCATTTTATGGTAAAAGGTATTGTGGTGAATAAAGTCTACTCTGCAGACGTTTAGTTAGTTGTATAAATTCCAGTTTACCTCAGCTATCTCTCTCTCTCTCTCTCTCTCTCTCTCTCTCTCTCTCTCTCTCTCTCTCTCTCTCTCTCTCTCTCTCTCTCTCTTATTGCCACACTCACTTGACTCGTACAACTAAGATATTATCACCTCTCTGATTCAAAGCATTTGCTAATTACATTACATTTTAATTCGCTCCGAGCAACAAAAAAATTGTTTAAGAAAGTTGAAAGAAGAATAGACAGCAATGGCTAATGATAAGATTGGGACATTTAATGAAAATTATGCCAGAGTCCTTGAACCGAGGAGGGCGTGACCGTAATCAATGCTTCAATCTGAGGCGAGCCCCACCGAGTGCTACTGGGTGCCAATACTACGAAAAAAATATTTTTGCACTATATTTTTGCTCATATTTTTTTCTGTTGCATGAGGTCCTCTCATAAATTCTGTTGATTCTCATTAACCATAGTTGCCCTGTGGCAGATAATCCCTCACACGAGCGTTGAGAACGATCAATGGAGAATTGCAGGTCTCGAAGTAAGGCCGTCTAGAGGGTAATAATGTGTGTAGTGTGCAATAGGTTGTTATTTAGATTTATTGTTCTTGTTCTTGTTTAGTATTATTTGTTTTTCTTGCTTAAGGGCTGATCTTTGAGGACTAGTACCACCAGGAACACTTCGCAGGCTCGATCTCCGAGCAACGACTCTCTAAGCACATTTCGTTAAATTCCGTTCTGTCTTTCTTGATGTAATCTTTGAATTATATGCTGTGTAATTTCTCCTCTGTTGAATCACAAGAGGGGCAAAAAAAAAAAAAGGCATGGGACAAGCAAACTCATTTTGAGAGTTTTACTGTAAACAGGAGGGCTAACATTTTCTGGAGCATACACACATATACACAGTACACACGTGTGTGTGTGTGTGTGCATATATATATATATATACACATACAAATATCTATATAATATATATATATATATATATATATATATATATATATATATATATATATATATATATATACATGTATCTTTGTCATTTGGAATGGTGGATACAGAAGGAGCAACCCATATGATTCTCAGTTAGCATCTTGGGATAAGTATACTAGACCTACTCCCTTCTCCATCCCGGCTACAGCCCAATGAGTCGAATGACCGGAGAACAACAGTGCACTGCATAGTGAGGTGTTATCCATATGCATATTATTCCAGCTATACACTGTCATCTCTTTCAGCTGACTCTACAGAATGTTAACCTTCCAGTCTTCAGCAATTTTTTTGAGAAGAGGTTGCTAGACCCATGCTTTTCCACCGTAATGGTAACCCACCACAGTCGCCTAACCACCGGGCACATAATTCAGTTTTCAGGTTATCAGAGGCACATTAGATTATTCAGGAAGTGGCTCCGACCATTTCTCCACAGAACTAATGAACACTGATCCTACGTCACATTAGGCTAGGTTGGAATTACTGAGAAATGGTTTTGCATACATACAAACACACACAAATATACATACATTATATGTATACATACATACATACATACATACATATGTATATATATATATAAGACAATGAGCCACAAATTCCCTAGATGCCGACCGCTCTTGACCTTGGGATCAACTTATTCCCTCCGGGAATTAAAATTCATAAGCGCATCTGCTCTATTCATGATTCGAATCTGTGCCTTTTGGATTATATACAGAAGTGAGAATCGATTTATCCATTCGGCTCTTAATATCAGAATGAGCAATTCGACTGTACCCCTAGATTTAAATCGTAAATTACAGGTGCGAACTCTAGGTAGGTCAGAAACACTTATCATTTATAATCTTTGAATTATTAAATCTTTCTCTTTAGTCGTAAGGTATTCCCAAAGGTAAGGTGAATCCGATATTAAAATATGTTTTTGATTTAGATTTTGTATATACATATGTACATATATATATATATATATATATATATATATATATATATATATATATATATATATATATATATATATATAATATATATGTAATATATATGTGTGTATGTATGTATGTCTGTATGTAAGTAAACGTGTATATGTACACATTTATATATATATATATATATATATATATATATATATATATATATATATATATATATATATATATATATACAGTATCATATAAATATATATATACATATACATTTATGCTTATTTATTCATTGATTTATTCATCTGCACACACACCCTCCCAAGAACATGATCTCTAGATAATGCTGAAAAATCACGATAATATTGTTATCTAAAATGGCAATAGTAATATTACTGAGAGACGGTGCGTGCATTAGTAATAGCAATGCCTTTACAGATTATCTGCAGCATATACAAAATATGTAAGGTGCCCTCGTCACAATTAAGGAACGATCTCAATTCCTGCTCAGTACTAAACTTTCTATTTACGAGCAATGGATCATCGTATTAGTAGGATTCCAATTATGGGGCAGTTTACCGGCCGAAAGCTGACAGATCATATAAATGCAAAACAAAATTGCCTACTGAAACAGAATGACCACTATCAACAAACAAAGAGGCAAACAAAAGCCGCCAAGGAACAGACGGACACACAAACAGCATGACTTCCAACCTTAGTATGGAAAGCCAAAAAGGAGTAAATTTTCATGTAGTATATATTTTTATCAGAAATAGCCATTATCCTGCCCCTTACACTAAACTATTTACCTCTTTACTGATCTCCACATTTCTCCTCATTTCAGCTTTTCTTATTCAATCAGTTCACCAGGACAGTGTCAAACTTTGTCTTCGTTTGCAGTCAGTATCTTCATTTCAAAACTACAATTAGTATAAGAGGAAAAAGACAAGAAGACTTTCCGTTCTGGGGCTACTTACTCTAGAGAGTAAAAGGCTAAAGTTATATATGTATATACACATATGTGTGTGTGTGTGCATGCTCATGTGTGTATATATATATATATATATATATATATATATATATATATATATATATATATATATATATATATATATATGTGTATATATATATACACATATATATATATATATATATATATATATATATATATATATATATATATATATATATATACATATATATATATATATATATATATATATAGGGTGTCCATAAAGTCACGGTGCAATCTAAATAGCTTTGTAACCATAGATGATAGAATTAACCTGTAAAGAGGATACGAAAGAAGAATGATCAGATTTTTTATACGTCTTGTTAATTTTCAACATGTCCACCATCATTACTAAACCAAAGAGAAATACAATTCTGTATTTTAGGAAAACATTTTCCAGCTGATTTGCAGTAATACCTGTACATTCACTCACATCAGTTAGCCTTGCTTAAAAGTCTTCTAAATATCGAGGCTTTTCACATGTCCCCACAAAAATAATTCAGTGAACATGGAGGCCAAAATAATGGTCCACCTTTTCTAATCAATCTGTCAGGGAATTTCTCATTTAGAAACTGCCTAACTTGCAGAGCAAAGTGACAAGGTGCATCATCTTGTTGAAAAACTGCATTCTCTATAAATTCTAACTGTTCAAGCTAAGGAATAAAGTAATTTTGTAGCATTTCTAAATAGTTATCACCATTAACAACACGTCCTTCAAAAATGAATGGCCTTATGATTTGATTCTTTCCCAGAGCACACCAGACATTAATTTTGAGAGAATCTCTTTCTTGTTCAACAGATTCACATGGCTTTTCAGTTCCTCAAATACGGCAGTTATGCCTGTTAGCCTTGCCACTAATGTAGGATGCTGCTTCGTCAGAGAACGTTAAATTATTCAAAAATGCATAATCAGTATTAATTCTTTCATTGAACTGTTGACAGAAAGTAAGTCATGTATGATAATCCTCTTCTGACAATATTTGATGCATTTGGATTCTGTACGAGACTACAGTCTCTCTACGCCAAAGCCAAATCAAAGTCCTTCAAAAGAAGGCACCGTGCTTACCCCATACAATTGGGAAAACAAGCACGTTAAAAGAAGAAGATTCTGTACGCTTTCATTTTAAATTAAGTTTTTTCCGCAGAATCTTATGCATAGTCGATTTTGAAAGCCTCATCTCCAAAGATTATAGTCTTAGACTCTTTCTCGAAACTCTTTCAAAGAATTGT
>NC_089784.1:36593069-36610569 GCF_040412425.1 Macrobrachium rosenbergii
ATATATATATATATATATATATATATATATATATATATATATATACACATGCATACATACACATATGTGAATATATATATATATATATATATATATATATATATATATATATATATATATATATATATATATATACATACGCAGACAGAGAGAGAGAGAGAGAGAGAGAGAGAGGAAGGCGGGAAGACACCAGACCAGGCCAGTCAACTAGCCGAAGTGCAGAAAATCAAATCCGGGTTCGTGTTTTAGTTATCTGTCCTTTCTCACCAGGTTAAAACACTTTCCTGACTCCGATAATGAAACGACCTATATCCTACGTTTAGGTTCCCTTTATGGCTAAGAATAGACTTAGATGTGTGTCAAGGTTGTGTGTGTGTGTGTGTGTGTATGTGTGAGAGAGAGAGAGAGAGATTGTGTTTATACGTTTTGACCTGAGGGGGATTTTGTGACCATTATGATAAATGAAATACCCTATTTGATTTTGATAAGTATGGTTTTGCTCTCAAGTTATAAGGAAGGAATTTTTAGATTTCTCAAGTTTGTTCCATAGTTTCATTTTGAGTGTAATCCCTTGTGATAATATAAGAAAACAAGTAAAGCTTTCGTTGATTTGCTCAGTCTTGTTGCTGCAAAATCTCATACCACACGCAAGGCGTCTGCATACATGCAACGTTTACCCTGCTTAATCCATTTTTTTTTTACTAAAAAAAGACCAGCATGAATATATTACAAAGATAAATAAACAACAACAATGAGATATCACATCACCATTTTGCGTGAAAAACCAATGCTACTAAAAGAGAGGAGATATAGGAATTATTTTATATCTCTTCCATATATAAGTACATATGTATTTTGTTTCAATGTATGTGTTTGCCTGAAAAATACAGATGAGAATATATTCAAACAGCGAGAGACAGAGAGAAATTTATGTCCGTGTAAAAGTAGTATATAATCTTTCTATCTCAACAAATAAAGAAATAAATTCAGTGAATTTCCATTATCACTTCAATATTCTCATCGACTTTAAGAAATGGAACAAGACGATGATATTGACTCAAGTATATCGAGTACCTTGAAAGCTGGAGTAACACCCAGCTATGTACAGTAAGTGATACTTGCAGAATATTCTCTCTTTTGTTTTATCTATCTTGCACGCTCTTGTTTCTTTTATTATCATATATATATATATATATATATATATATATATATATATATATATATATATATATATATATATATATATATATGTATACATATATATACAAATATATAATATGTATATAAATAAATATTTATGTAAATACATGTTTATATATATATATATATATATATATATATATATATATATATATATATATATATAATTGCAAAAATAAATACACATATGTACAAATATATATAAATAATACAAAAATATATACACGTTCATATATATATATATATATATATATATATATATATATATATACATGAACTTATACATTTATATATATATATATATATATATATATATATATATATATATATATATATATATATATATATATATATATATATATATATATATATATATATCAACTGCCACGGTAGCTGGTGGTTAGTAAAGCCCACCCACCCGGAGTACACAAAAACCCCAAATTTACCCCTTTATAACTCTGGAAATATTCAACCGATCAGGATGAAACTTAGGCTTTAGAGGTTTCCTACTAAGGTCCCTAATCGTGCCAAATTTCATCGAAATCTGTTCTGCGGTTCCGGAGATCCCGATATCGACCTATGGCGTTCAGGGGATGTGGTATTGGGTGGGTGAGTGATTAACATAACATACCGGTGGAGCAATAACGGTAAAAGATACAGCCGTGATAGTATTTCTGAAAGCCTGTATAACGGAGGGATGCCTTTCGGGGTTTGTTTTTTGAAATAATGAAATTTTAAAGTTACAACATACCATTCAAATTAGCCACCAAAGTTCAAATTTCCTGATGCGCCGTTTTCTTATTGTACGTAAATAGTAAGTGGTGTTAGGAGAAGCTGGCTGGCTTACTGTCAGTTATCTTAATTAAAAATTATCATACATGCTGAATTTACCTACGTGAAGCCCAACCACAAGAGACAGATATGGAGGCCAGGGAACACAAAGGAAGGGGTAGGGTATAAGGCTTTACTCGGCGACCTGATAAATTATAATGAAAACGAAAAGTAGAAGCAGGAGTCTTTTCTCAATCAGTACATTGCTGATGATGTGGAAATTATGTAAGATTGCCTGATTCCAGTACCACCCAACATTGACCCGGCCTAAATTTTTGTTGAACATTACTCTAGTCTCCGCAACAGCAACATCAACAATCGGAATGAGTTCGCCCATATTATTCTCGACGACAGAGAAGCAAAACGCCCCCCCGCCAAAAAAAAAAATGTTACCCACAAAGAAGCATTGCACTCGTATGATCGCACACTTTTGAGTGGATACATTTGCTAATATGCCTTCAAATAGTATTGCTTGAAGAAGTGCCAGTGTCTACCTCTTCAGGTATGGTCAACGTTGTGCTTATTATAATAGCACTCGCTTTCTATCCTGATTGAGAAAAGACTCCTGCTTCCACTTTTCGCTTTCATCATAATTTATTAAGTTGCCGAGTAAGTAAGTATACCTTAGTTTAACCAGACCACTGAGCTGATTAACAGCTCTCCTAGGGCTGCCCCGAAGGATTAGATTTATTTTAAGTGGCTAAGAACCAGTTGGTTACCTAGCAACGCGACCTACAGCTTATTGTGGAATCCGAACTACATTATAGCGAGAAATGAATTTCTATCACCAGAAATAAATTCCTTTAATTCTTCATTGGCCGCCCGGAGTGTCGAACTCTGGCCTAGCAGAGAGCTAGCCGAGAACTCTACCGACTCACCCAACGAGGAACTACCCCTTCCTTTGTATCCCCTGACCTCCATCTCTGTCTCTTGTGTATTCGGAATCATTTCCTCCACCTCCTGTAGAAACTCCCATTGGATTATAACGTCTTCTTAAATCTTAAAGACTCTAGGATCCTGGAGCCTCCAGACACACACATCCGGACACACACAGGCACATAAAGGTAGACACACACACACACACACACTCAAGAAGGCAGCCAAGGAAATTAATATAATATATATATGCACATCCATAAATGTACATATATGTGTATATGTATACATACATACATGTATATGTATGTATATATGCACATGCATACACACATGCATACATATATATATGTGTGCGTGCATGTTCTGTTTGTATGCACGCGTGCGTGTCCATGAGAATCGATTTGCACAACAACCTACTTTTCTGACTTACATTGCTGATTCTGCAGGTATGCATATGTGAGATGACTTTCCTTAATTTTTCGTCAGATTTTCTTTCCATGTCGTATATTTTCACGCATGAACGTTTGCCCTAAAAGTCAACGAGGAGAGACCGAGGCAGATCACGGACGGGGGGGAAACGATTTATTCTGCTTTCTAAGAAATCTCTTTACCTTTGTTAACATACGAAGAAAATTAGTTATGATTCATGAGGCTGGCAACCTCATTCCGAAAGATCTGCTGAGATCCTGGCGCTTAGCACCGTTTCGGCTCAGACCCTCCACAGCAAAAGGTTTTTGTATATATATACTGTATATATATATATATATATATATATATATATATATATATATATATATATATATATATATATATATATATAAAATCATATATTTATATATATATATAATCATGTATATATTTTTTATATGGATGTATGTGTTTTGTGTATGTATGCCTGTATGCATACTCTTGTATGTATGTAGGTGTATACTTTTAGAAAGGATACTTTCTTGAAAGAAGACACCTTGACTCTCAAACTCGTTCTTTGATTAATGTACGCAACAGAAAGCTATAGGACGTAAAACTGATATTAACAACGCTTAATCGTGGGTCAAACTGATTGCTTATAACTTTGCAGCCATTCATTGTTCACGACCTTTTATTCTATTAAGAAAAGTACTCCGCTTAATTAATGAACATCATTACACCATTTGAACTGTCATTAATCACTGCTTTTGTTTACCTTATCCTAATTTTTCATCCAATAAGTTTTCTTTATCTTTTGTTGTTGTTGTTGCTTCCATTAAAATCTATTTATAGTCCGTTTTAGAATTTAAGTATAATTGCGTTATTTGTAGAGGGAGGATTTGCTACAGAATGCAAATGTTTTATTTGGTTGGTAGATAATGATATCTACCTTACATACAGGACTCTCTCTCTCTCTCTCTCTCTCTCTCTCTCTCTCTCTCTCTCTCTCTCTCTCTATTTTGTTGATATTGCGATGAGTGTTCATTGATATGCAAGCGATAGAATTTTCTAAACGAAATGTATTTTATTTGACAGCTTTATTTTGCGCTTATTCCTTTGTTAAATAGACCTTGTTACTTGCTTCTTGCGTATTTCCTCACTGTTTAGCTTTAGTTGTACCTACACCAACTTTAATATTTGTAGAGTTGCAGGCATATGTTTAACTTTGTAAAAGCGTTTTATGAAATAAAAGAAAAAGAACTCTTTCATGAAGGTGACGCATCTCTTCTTGTCATCCCCGGATATTACTAGAGAACACCTTTCTAAGCACGTTCCTTATCTGTTTAAAAGATGTTAAGCCGATATGAAAATTATTAACTAATAATCCCATTATTTATGAATTGTAACGTAGAACGTGTTACAAGATTTAAATAGGTAATTTTGTATATTTTGAGCGGAGAAAAAGGGAACATGGAGATGCCAAAGGAACAGATGAAAATGTCGATGTGTTTATCCATGTGACACGGGAAAACAGATTTTGATAATACTCACCATTTGGCAGGTACGCCTGATACACCTGGACGGAAACATGTTCAGGCTATTTAAATTCTAAACTCTCAGAATGTTAACATAACAGAGGATATACACATATCTAGTCATTTTGGGGCACACGTTAATGGACGATAATAGGATCTATTCGCTTGACTGGATAATCGTGCAGTTAATCAAAGACAGTACTTCACCTTACTTCGCAACTTCAAGTGTCAGGAACGTGAATGAAATAAGCGTTTTTAAGATAACCAACATCTTTGGGCATACAGTAGGAGTGATTTTCTCAGTGACATCTGAGGTAATTGAGAGAAGGTCTGGTAGGAATTTTCTGAATACATGGAGAGATACATTCTTTTTATTTATTTATTTATTATATTTATTTATTGGAAGCAAAGAACGCTCGTCGTCCTACTGACCTTTCAAAAGACAGCCGATGTTGGCTTTTATATGGCTAGTGATCTCTCTCTCTCTCTCTCTCTCTCTCTCTCTCTCTCTCTCTCTCTCTCTCTCTCTCTCTCTCTCTCTCTCTATCTCTTACTTCATTGCACCTATAAGAGAAATTCTTTTTTCACATCCCCTATATTGCCAGCATGATGGATAATAAACTTTTTCGACATGTTGAGCGCATTCCCGTATAGATCGCATTGTATGATTAATTATTGTTGTGTAATATTAATTAAATTGCAGTCTATATCATCATGAATTCAGTTAGTGAAGGAGACAATATACATACCTTTATACATAAACACACACACACATACATATATATATACATATATATACACATATATATACTGTATATATATATATACATATATAGGTGATTTGTATATGTATATATATATATATATATATATATATATATATATATATATATATATATATATATATATATATATATATATATATATATGTATATATTCTACTGTATATATATATATATATATATATATATATATATATATATATATATATATATATATATATATATATATATATATATATATATATATATATATATATATATATATATATATATAGTGATTCTTGTATTTGGAGATAAATATAACGGGTGATGGCAGGGTGAGAGAGGAGATGACAGGTGACACAAGAAAGGTAACAAGTTGTTTACAAAAGATGAGAGGGAAGTTATTCGTTGGTCACAGAGTACGAAGAAATGGTTGAGCCAACGACGATACAGGGACGTGGTGTGCTTGCGTAGTATTTGTAGCAAGAGACGGGTGAGAGATTTGGCGATACACAGAAGTTGTGACAAGATCAGCTTTGGTGCAAAGATGGTTCAAAGTGTTTCGGGATGATTCGGTCATGTGAAAAGAATGGAGGACGTTAGGTTCGTGAAAAATGTGTACTGTTCTGAGGTACTGGGAGGAGAAAGGAGAGGGAGACGTAGAATGTGCTAGACAATAATTAAAAATAATATTCTTAAATGTCACAAAGAGCAAATACAAAGGTTTATTAGTACAAGTCCTTCGCATTATTTACATGGAGCTATCGAGACTGCTATATTAGGTCCATTATAAGTTCTCTTTTACCTTGTACTTGTAAACAGCTGGAGTGCACAGTCAGCGAGTAATCTCAGGTGCGTTTGTGAGAAACAATGTTGATTTCATAAACAAGTTAAGAAGACTTAACTTTAGCTTAAAATAATAACTAAAGTTAATTCTTCTTAACTTGCTTATGAAGACTTAACTTTAGCCTAAAATAATAACTAAAGTTAAGTGTTCATAAACAAGTTAAGAAGACTTAACTTTAGTTATTATTTTAAGCTAATTAGTTCTGACGTCAGCTCATCATCTACAAAGGTACCAGAAGATGAACAACTTGAATTTCTTATGGAAGGAACTGAAAAGAATACCTTCTCTATAGATACTGGTGCTAAGATTAAAATTAGCGAGCATTGCTATCTAGTGAACGCTGAAAATACTGCAATAAGTTTTGATCATCTTTATGGATTTCTAATATGTATTCCATGTTTAGAATTACAGATCTACAAAGCGTTTCGGGACATTTCAGTTCTATATGAATAGAGCAAAAAGGGAAATATAAATTTAAAAGTATTTTTCCTTAGTCCATATAACGTAGAGTATGAAAATACTGTATTAAAGTAAGTGAAATCCGGCAATTACCTTGGCATAATAAGGTAGTTCTTTAACCGTTTTTGAATAGCTTTTATATGGAATTTTTCGCAAAACAGAACCTTGCCAGGATATTTCTCAATGGCATCATGTGGTTCGGGTACGCTATGATATATTTTTGTATTCGGCCCGTTGACAAAGATGAAAAATGTTTCCTAACTAATAAACAAGCCTAATAACTTCCATACAGTTTACAATAGAAACAGAAGTAGAGAATATGTGAGAGTATTCAGAGGTTTTAATTTTACGGCTTGATCGGGGAATTGTAAAAATCTTAATTACCGATTCAATTTCAGACAGAACTTTTTAGATTGCATGAGAAAAACTTTTACAAAGTTTTACCTAAAAGTGATTCTAATGTATAAAACCTTATTTTTTTACCATTTTACAACCAGTTCATGACCATTCCAAAATTATCAAGCCATTTAACGTTAATGATGTATTTAAGAACGACACACAGAAGAGTATATTAATGAGGAATTCTCTTCTACCAAAGAACGGATGAACTTCCGAGATTTCTTGCAATAAAAGATATGTTGATAGAGGTGGCAAGGATTTTGGAACACGAATAAGGCAACATGCGTATAGTTTTCCTACAATGAGTATAGCCAGTAGTTTATTTCAAAATGTAAATGAATAAAATCATGGTATTAACTGCAAGGCTGCAAGATATAATGTGCTATGATAAGACAGTGTTGTTGAAAGCATTTTTAGTCATTTATTATAAAAAAAAGTTTAAACTAATTAACAACACATACGAAATGTACAAATAGGACGAACTGCTAGTAAACAATATTTTTAGACAAATAAATTACAAAAATTATAAAGTAGTTTTCGTGACTTTGTACCTTTATGTGAAATTTTATAGCTCTTGACCCTGAGGAGCGGAAGGACGAAAGTGCCCTGTCAACTTATTTTTTCAAATCTCCCTCGAACACGATGACAACTTGATAAACTATATACATATATGTGTGTGTATGTATGTGTATATATATATACTCTGTATATGTATATATATATATATATATATATATATATATATATATATATATATATATATATATATATATATATATATATATATATATATATAATGCATGTCTTTACGTTTGTTTACAGCCGGAAGTTCATCCTCTTATCGCACAGTAAAAACAAAGCTTACTCCCCCTAACAGTTCCTACCCTTCAAAGTAGTGACATTCATTATCTTTATGTCCTGATTGTTTCCGGGAAGGATCCTGATGTATTCCAGCTATTTACTCCAGTATATTAGAAGCGTTGCGTCAGTGAATGGTGCCAAGTCTGTCATTATGTCATATTTCGTCTTGGCTTTTCAACGTTCCATTATTCCAGCAAGTGGGATTATACATTGCGGTAATCATCTCGGATTGATCTGTTTGTCCTTGAGTACTCTTTTGAGTGTAACCTTGCCTGCTAGGCGGGGCTAAGATGTGTAATTCGTATGTGGGGTTTTCCTTCTTACAGAGTGTATAATCAGGTGAGCTTTGCTAAGACTATATATATGTATATGTATGTATGTGTGTATATATATATATATATATGTATATATACACAAATATATATTACTGTATATATGTATATATTATACATTTATTTATCTATTTAGTTATACGTATATATATGTATATATATCACGCTTGGCCCTTATATATACAGTATATATATATATATATATATATATATATATATATATATATATATATATATACATATATATATATACATATATATATATATATATATATATATATATATATATATATATATATATATATATATATATATTTATATGCATGTATATATATATATGGATATATATAGATATGTTATTTACATTATATAAATATGTATATATATATATATATATATATATATATATATATATATATATATATATATATATATATATATATATATATATATATGAGAGCCAAGGTGGCAATATGTGATAGGATTATTCAGCCACCTCTCCTTTATGGAAATGGAGTTCTTCATTGGAGGGGTGGGTAGAGCAGAGCTCTCGGCTAGCACGCTGTTGGCCCAGCGTTCGACACTCCGACCGGCCAGTGAAAAATTAGAGGAATTTATTTCTGGTGATAGAAATTCATTTCTCGTCATAACCGGTTGGTTCTTAGCCACGTAAAATAAATCTAATCCTTCGAGCCACCCCTAGGAGAGTTGTTAATCAGCTCAGTGGTCTGGTTAAACTAAAATATACTTAACTTTATGGAAAAAGAACATGGATGTTGAAATCAAACGAAAGAAAATGAACTGTTTGCACGGCATATGTGGCAACCATCTCCTATATTGACTCGCAATTACCTTTATGAACCATATGCTTCCGTTCCCCCAAAATCCACATTACCAGTCAGGTCTACATCTTCCTGGTTCCCATTTATTCTCATAACTTTACTCCTGGTTACATTTACTTTGAAATTTCTCATATTAAAAACACTTCATACTCTCACTAGTTTTGGCAGATGTTCTCTACTATCCCTAATCAGTTCTGGCTAGCCTGCAAGTATCAATCATATCACGCTCCTTTAAGGCGCTTGAATTTATTGTCCTTCCGCGGACTTATCGTATCCCTGGAAAGCCATGGAGATGTAACACACACTAATCTCAGACTATCTACAGATTCTAAAACGCTTCGCTTCCTTCATGAATAAACTGAATTTCTTGAAACAACTCGTCTTCTATACCATACATCCTCAGCAACCTCTTCATTGCCCGTAAATCAATTCTATCATGATTTTTTTTAGATCTTGTATATCACATACCACATACAGCTTTTCCCTAACTTTTACACTTCTTACACAATTATTTTCCATCAAACACCTGATACACACATCTCTTCCATGTCTAAAACTATACTCTTCTTCTCCATCTCTTTCTTGTCTCAATTCATACTCATCCTCCCCTTGTCTCACTGGTCTTACTTTCTCAATCGAAATTCTACCATACACCTTCCCATATATACAGTGTAACTTAGTGTTACAGTCACCCCCACCAACTTCACTTATAAAACATAAGAATTATTTCTCTTACCCATTTCTTTCCCTTGTCCATACATGAAGTAGGCAATTCATCCACACTATCACCACCGTACGGCCGAATCTCACGTGTATTCCCATTAACTTTTGGTATCTTTCCATTCTTCAACCTCTGAGTTGCCCTCCTCACATCCACAAAAATTTTCAACATTTCACTACCCCTTTCTTCTTTTGCATTCAGCTCTTGCTCTTTTTTATCCTCCACATTTAAGAAAAGTTCAGAATTCTCACTCTCTCGGCTAAGTACTGCATTCACCTTAGACAGCATCTTGTATTCTGAGTCCCATTTTTTGCACCTTTCTCTCTGCATTTACTCGTAGAGCGTTTTTTAAATTCCCCGTAATAGAAGTTCTCGTTCACCTTCTCCCCTATAATTTCAGAAATTCCCCACTTTTCCCCCCCTCCCTTAGGTTTGGGCTACACTATCCAGCTTCGTGTATGCCGCAGGATCCTCTCTTTTTCCCCTGCAGCTGCATTTCCGGTGATTTCCTGTTTGCCTTAACTAAACCTTTGATTTTCTTATCCGACAACTTACTGTTTTTACTGCCTCTTCGTTTCCCCCTTACACCCACAAACCCTCCCTACTCCCCTTATGACCATGTTATGGAATTCTTACCCCGGCCCCAACCCATGCCCTCTCTCTCTCTCTCTCTCTCTCTCTCTCTCTCTCTCTCCTCTCTCTCTCTCTCCATAACACGTGTAGTATTGATGCTTACTTTGTTTAGTGTCTTTTTTATGTCTATATATATAATATATATATATATATATATATATATATATATATATATATATATATATGTATATGTGTGTGTGTGTGTGTGTGTGTATAATACATACATACATACATACATACATACATACATACATATATATCTTTTTTGCTAGATTGAAGTCATTAACAGTCGTCATAAATTGCGATACAAGATCCATATCAAAACAAATTTCTGGGTAATAATCATTATTAATGTATTTTTAATCGTTTTCTTTTTTTATGAGAAAATGAAAACTATAACATCTATTTCATAAGCTATAGATCCGAACGACTATTGCGGCAGCAGATCTATAATGTCGATGGAATGCTGCTGTCAGGTCATTTCTAATAATGATTATCTGACAATATTTATGAGAGCGTGAGCGCCATTGCTACCGTGAAGTATCCTGTGAATCGCAATTTCAATAGGGTTATAAACGTCTGTCACAAATATTGCCGAAGAGAAGACAGCCTGTAATTTGGTGGCATGAATTAGCATAACATTACCATCAACAATGCGGGGAAAAACTGCATCTCGATGTTTTAAAGAGCTGACGCCAAGAGAGCGTGAAACATGTACGTGGTAGTTAGTAGATCGTGGTGGGTCTCAATCTAGATGAGGTAGGACATGGAACTAAGAACCTATATATACAGAAAGATTAGATGATAAAGGAAGACAGTAACATGAAATATATATAGACACTTAGAACTTCAAGAACGGTAATATTGCTTGAAAGCGCATTGCCTTATCTTTTTTACTTATATTTCCGGTTCTCCTCATTTTTTATTTGTTGTTCTACGTTTCATTATCTCAGATAGGCACCTACTACTATTTGGAAGTTTGCTTCATAAATTATTGGCCTTTCAAGCTGATTCTTTGCGAATGTTTGTGTGGTTTCAGTATATATATATATATATATATATATATATATATATATATATATATATATATATATATATATATATATATATATATATATATATATATATATATATATATATATACTGTATATATGCATATCACACACACAAACGCAAATATATATATATATATATATATATATATATATATATATATATATATATATATATATATATATATATATATATATATATATATATATATATATATATATATATATATATATATATATATATATATATATATATATATATATATATATATATATGTGTGTGTGTGTGTGTTTGTGTGTGTATAAATAAACTGATAGATCTATTTTATTACATACAGGTGTTTGCTTACGTCACATAATTGTACAATATAAAACGCAAAGTCCATACATATTTTCCCCTGTGTATAACAAAGTCATCCCAAGAGTTTATCCCATCTTTTAGACTCTCCGTTATCCAACCCCGGGACAGCTTCTCTCACTAGTATTCCAGATATAACTTCACATGTTACTTCGACCTTCTTTTACGGGAATTTTTTACGGTTTTAAAGTTTAACGGTTTGACAGTACATTACATTCAAATTAGGAAGAAGGTTCCATGCTATTCCTCGTCGAGTCGACATCCGTAATAAGTGGGTGGCTACTGCCACATAGCGTGCGACCTCATTCTAGCAGGGATTCTCCAGTTATTCTTTAATTCTTACGTGCAAATATACTCAGGCTGAATGGTTTTTTTTTCTTTCTTTTTGTTCCCCCTTTTTCGTGCGGGTTTCAATTCCCTCTGCTAATCAGGGATTAGGCGTCACAGATATTGTGAAGTGAGACGCAATGTTGTCATACTTGTTGTTTTAGTTCAAATTTCTTTTAGTGCATCAATAGTTTATTTCTAGTTTTTGTAGCAGAGTTCAACATTATGGATTTATTTTCTGGTACTTCTGTTATTTACCACTATATTCCACAGAATTATACATCTGTTTTCATGAAATTGTTTTCTGTTATGTTTATTTCTTTATTTTAACAACTTGGGAAAACTGTGGAGTCACGACTCTCTCTGTTTTTTACATTGTTGTGTTCTACTTTATCCTCTTGTGCAATCGCTCAAGCTGCTGCAATAAACCTGGGATAGCTTCGGTAAGGGTTCGAGCTCTTCATGAATAATATTTATGTTATTGTTTCCGTTACTCGTTGTGATGACTGGATTGGCGTTTGTTCTTGTTCAAACAGTTACTGGTGGAGGTGCCTCTGACAGACGCTGTTGAATGGATTAATTTCTCTCTCTCTCTCTCTCTCTCTCTCTCTCTCTCTCTCTCTCTCTCTCTCTCTCTCTCTCTCTCTCTCTCACCTAATTAAGGAAAAAAGTAATGTGGTAAAAGAAATAATAACACAATTATTCACTTATTTACATTTCACTTTTCTAAGGTTTTTATCTCAAGAATTTATTTGCTATTATTTTGTATCTATCTTGCCACATCGGAAACTTTATAGGCACAGAGTTTGTTTAGATGATCGCTAGGATAGCTCTGGCAATTTAGAGCTCATTAGCATAGTTTCGTCAGTAATTACTGGAACTTTTCGCTGGACCTCTTTTGTGTATCGCTAATATTCCGAATGTTATTTACTTAGTGAAGAGAATTCGAAGTCTGAGTTAATTGACTCCAGTTTTTAATGTTCCGAGTAAGTTTGGGCTTAATAGTTCTGTAATTATACTTTGAGTCGGTCACGTCGATGACCGTAAATTTTGTGAGGCCGGTTCATAGCATTAAGTCGAATTAAAGCTTGGTTTCCAACAATTAAAGTCTAATACCAGATTTTTTTTTACTTAGCTTGTAAAATATAATGCATCGTGAACAAATACGATTGAGTAAAGTTAATCAAATTTTTATCTTCGACATTTTACTGTGAAACATCAATCAATCAACTGTTCCAATAGTAAATGCATTCCTACTGTGTCCTCCCCACGGAAGCAATTTGTTCTCTCGCCTCTCTTCCTCGTCACAGCTCATGTTTGGGAAATGGTTTTCTGATATCCTTTACGACAGCTAGTTATGGGCTATTACCCCCTCTGTAATGGACGAGGTATCACACATGTAAAAGATATACGTGAGTATGTCTGTTTGATCTCAGGTCTGCATATGATCTGTGTTCTTTGCTATTTTTAAGTAATTCAAATTATTATTATTATTATTAAAATGATCAGTGTTCTAGATATACATAAATTTATAAGTAACAAACCAAAACACAATAAAGTGTCAGACTGACTTTTAACGGAATAAAAGGCAATTGGTTTAACCAGCTAGCAAAATCATTCCTTAAGACACCAATATATATATATATATATATATATATATATATATATATATATATATATATATATATATATATATATATATATATATATATATATATATATACAGTATACATATATATATATATATATATATATATATATATATATATATATATATATATGTGTGTATATGTGTATATTTTTTTATAGTTGAACCATCTTTTCACTTATGCATTTTAAGAGTCGTTGGCTAGTTATTTTAACGGTCGCAATCTTTCGCCTATATTTTGTAACGCTTTCGCCAAAGATCGGCGGAGGACGAAATGGTGGGAAGGAACTAGGCTCCATTGTTTCCTTGAGACTTTCCTTCATATGGATTGATTTTATACAAAGACACACGTATATGTGTGTGTATATTATATATATATATATATATATATATATATATATATATATATATATATATATGTATATATATATATATAAAGATATGTATATATATGTATATAAGGATATATATATATATATATATATATACTTTATATATATATATATATTGATATTTATATATATATATATATATATATATATATATATATATATATATATATATATATATATATATGTATGTGTGTGTGTGTGTATGTGTGTGTGTGTAAGCATATGCCTTTTCATTAAAAATGAAAAACGTTATTTGCCAAAACTTTTTCCATTCATCTTCTTTAGAGAAAGCTTTAAACTCCCAACGGCCTTAAAAATTCTCTTTATACGCTCAGCCTGAAGCACCACCCAGACACTGAAACTCTTATTATTCGTTATATTAGTAAATGAAGCACTCCAGCGACAGTGTGACTCACTGCGTTCAGTCACCCCTGCAACGATCATTTATAACAATTTGCTGTGACCTTGATGTTGTCTTCTGCCTAATTTCTGAAAATTGCGTTTCGGAGGATTCATATTCCGTATTCGTCTTTTTTTTTTTTTTTGCCGAAGCGAAGGAAAGGGGCTCATAATAGTGGGCGGGGTGTGAGTTACGCGAAGTGGATTCAGGTTAATTAAAGAAGCGTTGAAAATGTTGAAGAGTTGCAGGAAAATTAAGTAAAAGAATAGGATGTAGTAAAGGGACAGAGGATAAAAAAGTAAAAAATGCGCAATCGAGTTTTCTTTACAGCCGCTACAGCGTATAATCAAGGCCACATAAAACAGATCTATCTTTCGCTGGTCTCGGCATAATGCTGTATGAGCCGCGGCCCATAAAACTCCCAGCGGGCCGTGGTGTCCTTTGCTGTTGCGTTGCCAGGAGCACGAGTATGGCTAACTTTAACCTTAGATAAAATAAAAACAACTGAGGCTAGAGGGCTGCAATTTGGTATTTTTGATGATTGGAGGTTGGATGATCAACATGCCAATTTGCAGCCCTCTAGCCTCAGTAATTTTTAAGATCTGCGGGCGGACAGAAAAGTGCCGACAGAAAAAAGTGCGGACGGACATACAAAGCAGGCATAATAGTTTTATTTTCAGAAAACTAAAAGGGGGAAGGGGGGAGAGTGCGAGAGAGAGATGATTTTGCAAGAAAAACGACCACAGATACAAGGAGAATTAATGAATGGAAAGAGGACTGAAACAGATAAAGGAGATAAAAAAGGTGAAATTGAAGGAATTACATAAAGGAAAAAAAAGGAGTCCTATAAATGACAGCAGAAATAAGAAATAAGAGAAAAGAAAATGAGAGACGACAATGAATCCGTTAAAACACCTCCGCGTTCTGAAAGACGGGGGATTATTAGAGCCTCGAAATAACAGCGTGGCGCACGAAAAATATGGCACCTTGTACCTTCCGTCCTACTTAATGCTTAGTCGGCCATGCAAGAGAGAGAGAGAGAGAGAGAGAGAGAGAGAGAGAGAGAGAGAGAGAGAGAAAGAAGTATACCTTAGTTTAACCAGATCACTGAGCTGATTAACAACTCTCATAGGGCTGGCCCGAAGGATTAGATTTATTTTACGTGGCTAAGAACCAATTGGTTACCTAGCAACGGGACCTGCAGGTTATTGTGGAATCCGAACCACATTATAGCGAGAAATGAATTTCTATCACCAGAAATAAATTCCTCTTATTGGCCGGTCGGAGATTCTAACTCGCGGCCAGCAGAGTGCTAGCTGAGAACGGAACCCACTTTCCCAACGAGGAACTAAAAGAGAGAGAGAGAGAGAAAGAGAGTGACAAATCCTGGTAAAGATAGTCACCGTAATTTAAGACACATGATACAGAGAGAGAGAGAGAGAGAGAGAGAGAGAGAGAGAGAGCTTATGACAATCACCAGACGTAATTGTGAAAACAGTGAATAAAGACACATGTGAGATGGAGAAATAGACAAAGAGATATGAAAAAAATTATCAGGAAAATCGCATTTTAAATTACCTGTTTCATACACATGAGAGAGAGAGAGAGAGAGAGAGAGAGAGAGAGAGAGAGAGAGAGAGAGAGAGAGAGAGATAAGATTATGATGAAAATAATCACTCGAAGTACTCTATAAAAAAAAATACTGATTTGGCCATATGAGAGAGAGAGAGAGAGAGAGAGAGAGAGAGAGAGAGGTCCTGAGGTCTCATTTGCTCGATTGTCTTCATATAACTGGACCAGTCGTCGTAACTAATGTGTAATTATTAGGAGTGCAATGGTGCTTGTGATTACAGTACATGTGCAATTATGGTTAATTTACCCCTAATTGCTATGAATTTGTTCTTATTTTGCATTTCCGACGTGAAAACATTATTGCAAAACTACACAAGCATGAGATATTATATATATATATATATATATATATATATATATATATATATATATATATATATATATATATATATATATACATACATATATACTGAATATATGTGTGTGTTCGTGTGTGTGTGTGTGTGTGTGTGTGTGTGTGTGTTGGCCTTCATAAAAATTTTGCTTGAATATACTTTTGCCCACTAAAAACAATCCCAGTTTAACGGTATATTTTTTTGCTTTAAAACTAATTCTACTGCTTTTCTTTATTGGCGAAGGAATTCAAACTGTCAGTGGAAGCATCTTCAGTAAAGAGTCTGTCAATATTTGTCTAATCTATTTTCACAACTGAATGATTGACGTATAGATTATAAGCAAAAACCATAATGGCGTTTTTTAGATATCATGTTACATCTTTTATAAAATATTTTCCGTCATTTTTCATCGTAATCATATACTTTATCTTTCTTCACTCAGAGAAAACAGCGAAGCCTAGCCAAGGTATCTGAAAATAATACAAAATTTGCTTATATGTTTTAATTAGAAAATAATTTAGTCACTTCATTAAAAAATGAGATGAAATTTTATTTGAAATTCACCTTAGTTCGCTTTCCCCATTTAATAATGTATAATGTAACCGGTTTTGATTCGCAATAACAAGTCATTCAAGACCAGAAATA
>NC_089784.1:36615569-36628069 GCF_040412425.1 Macrobrachium rosenbergii
AAACGCTGGAACACTGGTAATGGGATATCAAAGAGTATTTACTGGGAAGAGAAATTATGAAATGAAATGAGAGATTCAGTAGAAGGAACAGGGAACTCGTAAAACTCGAAAGCCAACAGCTGTACTGTGACTGCCTTGCAACGTGCACTTTGCAGTAATGGCTGGATGATCTGCAATGTCTTCCTTTAGACCTCACGCAGCCGCTTGTAGCCAATGGTTTCCAGTTCACAGAAAGAGTGCCGTGAAGAAAGGGCAGCCCAGTTGGGCGTGGGTCCCAGCTACCGAATGACAGCAAGACTTCTCTGCTGACTAAAGACGACTGAGAGTGCACGTGGGGCAACTCCTGCTCTGCTCATATTACTGTCAATTTCGCCTGAGGATAGACGCTGTTTTCTTCCAGCACGGGCATCAGCTGACATCTGTAAGGAACATTCAAGGACCCAGTACAAAGCTCACACATCAGGAGTTTAATTGAAAAAGGGATTAATGGAAGGGGACGAAGTTAATAATGCCCTGCGTATTCCCTATTGTGTGATTCAGCCTGCTGCCTGAGTGTCCCTTCCAGCTGACTCCTCTAAAAATGCACGTTCACTCTTCTATCGGTGGGGGTTGGTTGTCTACCCCTTAAAACACAGGACTCTGGCCCCTACAATGAGTAAGCAAAGAGACGATGGCGGCGGATATCTGTAAGTATTATATATGCATACATACATACTTACATATATATATATATATATATATATATATATATATATATATGTATGTATATATAAACAGATAGATAGATAGATATATTTAGATATATACATTTTATATATATATATATATATATATATATATATATATATATATATATATATATAGATGGCATGAGTTCAGATGCCATGAGTTCCCCCCCAGGGAGATGAAAAATCACTGGCTCTGCATCATGATCAGTTACTCCCACGGTGTGTGGTCTGTGGTTGGGAGGTTGAAACCAACATATTTTTTGGAAGTTTGAATTTCAAGTCAATTTCCACGAGGGTATGCTCCATATGAATAGGTTTCATCTACTGAATAAATAGATAAAATGTGTGTGTGTGTAATTTGCATCAAAAAGCTTATGTTAGGAAGAGCATCCTTTTCTTTGAATCGGCCCGAACGGTTATACTCGAACCCCATTTCAGCGCCATACCAGCGGCGACAAATAATGGGAGACCGAGAAAGTCTTCGCGACGGCAGCGACTTTCAACGCCACTGACAGCCAGTCATAAAGCAAAATGGCTAGCAACAAAATATCGAAAATTACTTAGTCATTCCAGACCGTTGAATCACTGCCCACCTCCAGATTTCCCCTATTGCAAGAGATTGTGAGAGCCAAGCCCGCTGATGTTGTGCTCTGAAATGGATTACTGTGAAATCCCAACTTTGAGCGCAATCACATTTACCTCGCACTGGCAGGGGCTTTCTACCGTAAGCCTGACGATCCCATTCGATGTATTTGCGCTGTGAGGTTTTGCTTGCATAGATGAAAGGGAATTTTTTGCAGTGTCTCGAGCGTAGGAAGATGTTAAAGGTAGAAAGATAAAGAGGAAAGAGAGAGAGAAGCATCATTCTGACGATTGGTTTTACGGCGAGATGAAGGTAACCTCGACCAGGCCCGATTTTTTTTTTTTTTTTTATTGTGCAGGTCAACAGAGGCTTAAATAATTTCGGAGGAAATGCTTCTATACTGTTCCTCTCCCTTTACGATTAGGAGGTCGAGTTTGAAATCATCGTCATGGACTATGTAAAGATCATACGTAACATTATTCATAATTAATAGCCGTGTATTACCAGTGCCACAATAATGATATGCAATCATACTATCTAGAACAATGGAACATCTGGGAATAGCAGTGCAATTAAATGATGCTTAAATAAGGGTTTTACAAAGTCAAGGAGATATATTGTAGTAGCGATAACAGTTCCAGCCAAGCTTGCCAACTGGGGCGCCAGTCGGTTTGTTTTGAAATTGAAATTCTGCGGGTTCTTATGTATTTTGCGATTTTTTTAACCTTCAGCCTTTCAGGTTGGTGGTTTGTCACCCCGTTAGAACCAGAACCAAGGTGATTTTGGTGAGTCTTCTTTTTTCGGTCTCTTGAAAAAAATTAATAAAAAAAACTCATGAATGAATGAATTGCCCGTCTTCTGTAAAGAGTTGAGGGCTTTTATGTTCATTCGCCATAAAAAAGCAAAGGGAATGAATGAATGAATGCAGACTTCATTCACAATTTTTTTGTCAGGAACTGGGAGCTTTCTGTAGCCAGCCAGGATGCATTTGGCACAATACGTCTGACCTTTTGCGGTGAACCCGAAAACGACGGAGTGTGAAAGGGAGCCGCATCTTCCCCTTTAGTTCCCAGCATTCAGCTCTGAAAAATAATACTGCTGCTGAAGCAAGTTCATGTTCTGCTCATTTTCAAGGTTACTCAGTTTCATACTATTGAAAAAACACATACGTTTTACAGACGTATGAACACATATACATACACTCACACGCACAAGAACAGGCATACATACACATGCACCGATATACACAATCACAACCACATACACACACAAATATATATATATATATATATATATATATATATATATATATATATATATATATATATGTGTGTGTGTGTGTGTGTGTGTGTGTGTGTGTGTGTGTGTGTGTGAGAGAGAGAGAGAGAGAGAGAGAGAGAGAGAGAGAGAGCGTTATTTTTAGAAATGTTCATAACATAGTTGGTTCATCATTGATTTACCAATTAAGAATGAATGGAACAGGCAGTAATTTGTATCTAGCTTTTCCTGCTTAATGATGGATGAGCCGCCTGTGAAGCAAAAGTCCCAGAAAATTAGCCACTTCATACTCCCATGTAAAAGACTCACCAGCAGCACATTCCACCCTCCTACACACTGCGTCAGTCCCCGATGTCTTGCACGCTCTTTCGTCTCCTGAATATTAAGATTCTTTCTTTCCACTACCTTCAGTATATACATACAAAGTAGCGCATACACACTAACACATGCACACACATGTTTATATTTATATATATATATTATATATATATATATATATATATATATATATATATAAATATATATATATTTTTCTATTCTATGTTTTTTTTATTTTTTACAGAAAAAACATAGGTTTTTTTTGTTTCAAACATAACTTTAACTCATTCTATGTTTGATATTTTAACATACTTCAAAGATGGAAAACGGTTCAACTTTGAAATGCCAAAATCGAGAGAGCGACAATGTTGAGGGTGTTGAGAATACAGGGAATAGAAGATAAGTTCTTGAGGGTGATTAAAAGTGGTCTAGAATGTTCTAGAATTTATTGAGGTGAAAGCGATTAGTTTGATGTAAACGTGGGTTTAAAACAAGGATTTGCTGTCTCCGTGACTGCTTACTATAATTTTGCATGGAGGGATGTCAGAGACTGACTGTTGACTTAGGAGCAAAGTTGTGGGGTAAGAAGATATGAATTATAGCGAGGGCAAGCTGAAGAAACTAAATACTGTAAAGTGTTTGAAAGGTTTTCCTAGACGGAAGAGCCAGGAGTGAGTGTAAGCAAGAATGGAGTTTTAATGTAAAGCGGTAACTAGTTAGATTAAACAATGAACGGTAATTTGAATGCTGGAGAATGCAAGTGTCTCATTCATTAAGATATTTCGGAGTAGAATTAATAGATGATGGTAACAAGAGAGAAGCGAGTCACAGTATAGGTGAAGCAAGGAGCATAGCAGAGTGTGCACAGCAGATTGGGAAGAGACTTGAACCGTCTTTGGAGACCAAAGTGGGAATATAGAAGGACTGTTTGCCAACTTTCCTCATGGAAGTGAAGTGTGAGTGGTGACTGCAAATGAAAAAAAACAGGTCGAAGCTCTTGAGCATATATGGTGCAAGGAGCGCTGAAAGGTTGAAAAATGTGAAGACGTGTGGAAATACGTTGCAGCAGTAAAAACGTTAATGTTGGTTAAAGATTTATCAGTTTGTTTTGGGATTTTCTGGACATGTGGAAAGCATGGCGTATATTAGGTTGGCAAGCATAGCGTGAATAACATGGCAGTATTAGAAGGGAGGAGTGGAAGACTTAGAAAATACTGGATAGATGGAGGGAAAGAAGTGATGGAAAGAAAGGCCTCAATATCCAGGAATGTCACAAGTGCATGGAAGACAGAGATGAATGACACACTTTGGAAGTTGCCAATGTTGCGAAATTATCGGCAAAGTGGATTCATCCTCAATACAGTGGTTAGGGTATGATTATGGTATTGACGGCTGTGCAGTTTTAGTTTTCTGTAAAAGAAAACTATTGTGCCGGCTCTGTCTGTCCGTCCGCCCTCAAATCTTAAAAACTATTGAGGCTAGAGGGCTGCAAATTGATATGTTGATCATCCACCCTGCAATCATCAAACATAACAAATTGCAGCTCTCTAGCCTTAGTAGTTTTTATTTTATTTAAGGTTAAAGTTAGCCATAATCATACATCTGGCACCGCTATAAGTACCAACAACACAGGCCACCACCGGACCGTGGCTGAGTTTCACGGGCCACAGCTAAGAGTTCCATGGACCGTGATTGAAAGTTTCATACAGCATTATATGCTGTACAGAAAACTCGATTGCACCGAAGATATTTCGGCTCATATTTTACTCGTTTTCTGTAGCCAACCCATTTCAAAGGAATCGGCATAATGCCTGGCGCTGTTGGCAGCCCCTGTGACGGGGGAATATTGTCGCCCAGGGCTATGCAGGGAGTCTGAAACCAGCTTACTTTAGAGGTAAATTGGAGGAGACGTGGGAACTTCTCAGTGTGAGCTGAGTTGGATTCAGGTGGCTGCAGAGTTTTGGATCTCTCTCTGGAACCAGGTTATTCATGTAGAAGCATGTGGGCCTAGGAAATTTCTTAACCATTTTTACTGAACTTTGAGGTTTGTGTTAAATTTTCAAAATTTAATTTTTAATTCTTGATTCTGATTATTTCTGGCTGTACTCTGCTAAATAGTAAAATGCAGTTCCATTGTGAATCTAGTGTAGCCCTAAAGAAGACCATAGATCGGGGTCTAAAATGGCTATTAGCTTGGGAACGAATAAGCATACCAGTATTGTAGCAATTTTGTCTATCCCTCCTTGAAGACCGGGAAAATACTGGAGATATTCAAAGTTTTGAGTAAACTGTGAAAGCCACGTGTGTATTAGCACCTAGGAGAAAGTAAAAGAAAAACTATACTGGGAAAGGCACGCAATATACTAATATATATATATATATATATATATATATATATATATATATATATATATATATATATATATATATATATATATATATATATATATATATATATATATATATATATATATATATATATATTATATATATATATATATATATATATATATATATATATATATCTATATATATACTGTTATACTGTTACATCAACTCATATTTGGGTTCTTTAATTTCACAGCCCAATGCTGTTATTTCAGGTATCGTCAAGCCAGAGGAGAGTTTGGAACATCGCAGAGAGGTCTTTGGTACCAACGTAATCCCTCCAAAAGCTCCGAAGAACTTTTTGCATCTAGTATGGGAGGCAATGAAGGACACAACACTCGTCATCTTGCAGGTAGCAGCAATCGTTAGCATCGTCTTGTCCTTCTTCGAAGCTGACGACGAGGTCAAGGGTGAGTAGAATGTCCTGTTTCTTGGCAATTATTAAAAAAATACAAGTGACTTTAGATGATGTATCTTCCTGTTAAAATATCTTAGAAGTACTGCTCCTCACATTGACATATGTTTGTTGCACAGTGGAGAGGAAAGGTCTGTGCTTTGTCATAGCCTTTATGAGATGTAATGGTGCCTCTACATCTCCCTGTTATACCTTTAACCCAACTGGTACTTTTGCATTCACTGTTGTACACTGAACCTTCCTGATACTCAAGTATTCCCTCTTCTGCACTCTAGAGAAACCGGTAGTTCTGTCTCCCAATCTACACATAGCCCATAGTACTTATGCATTCTGTCATCATGCACTCAACCCAACTGGTATCTTCCATTCTCCCACTATGCATTGCGCAGTTAGCCCATCTAGTACTCGTGTCCCTCATTGTACACACTCAACCAAACTGGTATTATTGCATTCTCTGCCAACTAGTGCCTCTAAGTCTCTTTATTGTTCATTTAACCCATCTGGTACTTCTGTGTCCTCTATTGTACACGTAACCCAAGGGGCATTTCTCAGTTGTCCATTGTGTAATCAACTCAGTTCAATCCTATGCATCTTCCTCATTGCACATTTAACCTAACTGGTAGCATTCGCCGCTTGTACAATGAACCCAACTGTTACCTCTGCAACTTCTCTCTGTACTATCAACCCAGCTGGTACCTGTGTTATCCATTGTTCACTTAACCTAACCAGTACTGCTACATCATCCAATTGTACTTAACCCAACTGGTACCTCTGCATTCCCGTTTGTGCATTCAACCTAGCTGTTACCTCTCCATCTCCCCTCTTTACAATTTACCTAACTGGTACCTGTATTACCCATTGTGCACTCAACCTAACCTGTACCTCCACATCATCTCCATTGTCCACTTAACCCAACAGGTAATTCTGCATTCCCTTTTGCACACTTAACCCAGCTGTTACCTCTGTGTTTTTCCTCTGTACAGTTAGCCCAAGTGGTACCTGTATTGCCCATTGTGCACTCAACCTAACCTGTACCTCTACATCACCTCATTGTCCACATAACCCAACTGGTAATTCTGTATTGCCCATTGTGCACTCAACCCAACTGTTACCTTTTCATCTTCCCTCTGTACACAGAAACCAACAGGTTCTTATGCATTCCTCGTTGTGCACCTAACCCAACTGGTACCTCTGTGTCTCCCCATTGGTACATTGGTCATTCAACCAAACTGGTACCTGTCTCCCATTGTGCACTTAGGTATTTAATCCAACTGGTACCTCTGTGTTCCCATTGTATACTTAAACCACTGGTACCTCGGCATTTCCCCGTTATGCATTGGGCACTCAACTTATCTAGTACCCCTGCGTCCCCATTGTGCAGTCGACCTAATGATACTTCTTACCCCCTAGTGCACTCGACCCAAATCTTTTAAAATATCCTATAAATTTTGTCCATGTAACATTAATTTAGAAAGCCAAGTAAATGTCTTTACTGCTTTCATTCTGTTACACGTTTACTGGTCGAGGTCTACAGTAGTTAAGTTTGTTTGTTTGGGTCTAAAATTAAATAATCAATATTGTTTCCTTCATTGTTATCATAGCTATTTCTATTGTTATTTCTCTCTTTGACTCCAACTACCTGATATCTCAAATATCTTCATTTCATCATTTTGTCGTTCAATCCATCCCTACCCAATCGTTTTTGAACGATTTTCCCTCTGCAAGCAGCCAAAATATTTTTCCCCTTTTCTTTGTATTTAATTTCATTTAGAATCTTCCGTTGATTAGCCACGAGTGATAACAGCTCTCCATCCATCTTATTTTTCCACTGTCAGTTTTCTTCTCCGTCTCTCATCTTAACCTCCTATCTTTCTTATTTTCCCCATCCTCTCTTAATACTGCGTTTCTTCATCTCTTTTCCTGCACTGCTCTTTCTCCCATCTCCTTGATGACTTACAGTGATGTCCTACATCTAGCCTGTCATCCCACCTGTCCATTGTTGCGCCTTGTGTGAAGAAAGACTCTCCTTAACACATAATCCTTCATGTTTTTCCCTTCCTGCAGAAAAAAGCCATGAGCCTTCGGTCTTGGTGGATGAGGGCGGTAAGGGTTTTACCTTTATGTGTTCGTTTTATAAGTATCTAAATGCATTTTTGCATGTCCATTAACGATTCATTTACGTTCTGATAACAAAATGCTTAAATTGCTGGTTCAAAAAATAATATTGTTTATAAAGTATTTACCATACATTCACTACGCATAACATTTACATAATTTTTGCATGCCCAATAAAGCATGATGTACAGTAGGTTCACATGATAAAATTAAAAAAATATATTTTACTGAAATGTAAATTTAAATATTTGCATAGTTACCACTCAAAACGACTCTAAAATGTTTTCATGTCCCATTAAACTTCAAGCAGGTTTCAGTTGCACTAATTTTTTAGACAATTTAATTCAACGTGAAATGATTACACATTGTTATTTTAGGTCAGGAGAATGTTCATATTAATTTGCCTGAGAAACTCGTAAGTATTGTTCACTTATGAGGTCACATGAGCATGAAATGTACCATTAACCGTGCTTGCTGGATAATTCTCGAAGATGAACACCTGCTGCCTTTACTTGTGTTGCTAGAATTTGAATCGATAAAATCTGAACAATTTGCTTTATTTTTTTTTTAGTTCTCTCCCAGTCAATTAACACGTCAGGGTTAATCTAATTATAATTTGTAATATTCCAGTCATAAAAGAATGAAAATAAGGACTATACTTCGGTTGAAACTTCAATTTTGGTTGATTCTATCTCAAATTTTTTCAGAACAAAATAACTTACTCAAAGCCGTGCTGTTTCTCTATTTTGAAAGAAGAAAATGTCTCAAAATTTGCTCAGAGAAAATTACAGCAAAAGAGGGAAAAATCAGATCACTTTTATACAGCACATTATTTCCCTGAATATTCTGAAAAATTTATATAATTTTTTACTAAATATCCTCTATAACATTTGCTTCATCTGATGGATCAATGAAACTATTTCTAGATGTTCTCAGCTATATATTCACAATTCTAAAGTGTTTTAGATTATATAAAGTGAAATTTAAAAGACCTTACGCAATATAAACATGATTCTTTGATAAATTTTGTTTTCGTGGCTCCAATATGACTTAAATGTTTGCATGATCCTGATAATATGCAAATATTTTTGGGGGATTCTAACATGATTTCAAAATCCTTGCATGATGATACAGATAAATATGTACTAACTAAAGTGTCTAAGTTGTATGTGTGTTATTCTAAAATACTGTCTAACATATTCTAAAATCACTCAGTTAATATGTGTATTTTTCTAAAATAATCCAACAAAAATGTATGCATGATTCTAGAATTATTTACATGATAATATTTGCACCATAGTATCACGACTTAATAATATAATTCTGTAAAATTCTCATTGCATTGTTAATATATTTTTCCTCGCGCGCTCGTCATTAGAGGCAAATTTAAACAATGTCCTCAGTAACTTTATGATTCCATTTAATATTTCTCTTTGATAACCACAATAATTATAAGAGGGAGAAGCAGGCAATGCTGACAGTTTTAATCAACGTCTTCAGTTAGTATTCTCTCTTCCGTTCCTTGTATCGCGTTTCCTTTATTTTGTTTGTAATAATAATAATAATAATAATAATAATAATAATAATAATAATAATAACAACATCTGAGAGTTTCACTCAGTATCTAAAAGTGAATATCATTGTTATCACCATCTTCACTCTTCAGTGTCATGGCTTTCTAGCCCACGCTATTCGTAATATTTTCTTTTTTAAAGCCTCAACTGAGAGATGTCTTAATACCACATCTGTTATGAGGCTTCTGGCCTGACCTCTTTTTCTGAAGGTTTTTATTAGTTAACCGGGTGATTCGAAACTTTTTGTAAATTGCATTCAGTCTAAAAATGAAATAAGTCACCAGGACGAATATTTCACGAAAAACGTCGGTGAATTCTGCGATTATATGCATAGTATTATTTGTAAAAACAAATTTATGAAGAACTGTATTAAAAGTTATCGTATAATTAGTTGAACATGAAAATCCCTGAACATGCATTAGTGCGATATTAAAAAATTATGCCTAGTATTTAGTCTGAAAGCAATTTTCTGAAGACTTGTAAAGAGAAATTATGTTAAGAATGCTAATCATGAAATACCATTAAAGAAGTAGTAAATAGATTCTTTAAACTTAATATCCTTGAATCTCAAGAAGCTGTTCTTCTCCGCCCCTCAAAATAACAGACCCACTTTGCCATCACCGCTCAAACGGAAACTGAACGAGGATGCCCAAGGTGCCCTAAGAAGTAATGCATGAATTATTTACACCTAATACACTCGTATCTAAGAAACTTTGTAAAGAGTATGTCAGAAATTAGGTTTTTTTATAGCAGCTCGAAGAGCAAGTACTAAAATGACAAAATCGCATGACATTCGTCCATTGCATGTTGACCACTGTACGTAGAACAGATGGAGTGAATTCCTCGTGCTATTAAATTTATGGAGATGACGCATGAACCTATTGATTTCACACTATGGGTCCTCCAGGAATGCTGAAATATTCTTCTGTCAATTGAGCGCGATGACCCGATGTGTGTAAGTGCAGTAGATTAAAAAAAAAAAAAATAGTTGCTCTTTTTATAACACGTTTCATTGATATAAATGATACAAATAGCCAACATACCCAAGAGATGATATTTATTTGATACTCTGAATCATTTAGAGACATTGTGTTTTTTTTTTTTGTATTAAACGTAGAAACTTTAAAAGAATAAGTCATTAAAAAAAATGTAGTTTACACAAGAAAATCGTTAAAAAGATTACACTCCTTATTAGTGATGATTTTGTTATCATTATCCATCATAAAATGCTATGCATAATAAAAATAACTTGTTAAGTTAGGCTTTTCCTATATCAGCATGGGCTCTTGTTTTTAAAAGCACCACATAATTCAAAATAATTACAAACTTCATTTTAAGGATAAATAAGAATTGATAAAGTCTGTCCATGCATAAAGCGTTGTATTTTCAGAGCGAATTTTTATTTAATCACAGACAGGAACAAAACAAAAGAACTCTATCAAACAAATAAATTGTCAGGTAATTTCCATTGAGGTTGTCTTATATACATAAAATTCATTCATACATGCATATACGCATAAGAATATGCCCGATTAACATTTAATGATTCGTATTTCTTGAAAAATGGACTGACGTTCTTCTATCACAGGCGAACATTCCGAGAAGGCGCCCCCGTGGCTTGAGGGCGTGGCCATTATAGCAGCCGTTGCTGTAGTTGTGTTTGTTACTGCTTTTAATGACTACAGGTAAGTCAGATCTTTTCACCTCTTTCTATCTCTCTCTCTCTTTTTACACACACACACAGGCACACACAGACACACACACACACACACACACACATATATATATGTATATATATATATATATATATGTATGTGTGTATATATATATATATAAATATATACATACATACATATATATATATGTATGTGTGTGTTTTGTGTGTTCTCTCTTCCTACACATTAACTTAGGCTCTTGAGTGCTCATCTGTTCCGCACGGGTGTAAAAATCCCCTCAAGGTTAGTTACGAAATGGCATTAAGCCGAGCGGTCTATTTACAGAATACGTTTTTTCATTTCTCTGAAAAATTTTGCATGTTATGTTCGGAAAATTATATTTTGAGAACTTCCAGGTTGCATAACTAATGATGCTTTCTTGTGCTATGAGAAATCCTATCTATTTTTCTACTATTATTATACAATCAGAAGTTCCTGAGTTGTGTCCCCATTATTACATTTATTTTGAACTTGGCTTTGTAGGATTTCCACAAAATTGCCCAGCCAGTGTTTTTTTTAATTGTCTGAAAAGCTTACTCAGCTTGTTTTGCTAACTTTACTTGCATGAATCGTAAGAGGAATTCCTTAGACAATGGCTGCCTTTTCCTTTTCGTTTAATCAGTTTTTTAAACATATCTCATAACGTTGCCTTACAGACAGCAACGGTTGCAGGCATCGATAGTGATGTGTTGGATTACAAGGCCTCGACTCTGTTTCTAGTGTCACGGCTCACTTAATTCTTGCGGATGCCCTTGTGAAGAGTTTCAGTATAATCGATTTACGAGGCATTAAGCAATGTAGTTGCTTTGACCCTGAAAGGAATTTGTGGATAACACACAAAAAAAAAGTTGAACACAGATGCGTAATCAAAAGGGTTTTCCGTTATCGACGGCAAGTTTAACTCCCGGTCGATACCAAGGGAAGGCGACACAATGTGCCCAACGCAGGAACATCTAAAATTTGCCTTTTTAGCGACATGGTTTAATCATGGATGCCCTCCTTGGACAGACGTTGCCATTATATATATATATATATATATATATATATATATATATATATATATATATATATATATATATATATATATATATATATATATATATATATATTTTTTTTTTTTTTTTTTTTTTTTTATTTACATGCAGTTTTTTATATTCATTTGTTTAGAAGGTTTGCAAATAGTTATTTTAAATACTTCAGTCAATTTTATTGTCGTAGTCATTCATGTTAGACAATCCTCTTTGTGAGAACTTTATGGTGGTGATAGTTCCATTTCTCTAATAAGAATACTGATGCTCATTTTCACAATTCTCTGTTAAAATTCAACTTGAGAATGAAAACCTTACTCAGGGCTTCGTAACTCTTACTGCCTGGATATTTTTATGT
>NC_089784.1:36638069-36680569 GCF_040412425.1 Macrobrachium rosenbergii
GCAGAAGGGGAACAGAATTAAATTTCCTTTTGAATTAAACAGGAACTGTAGTGATGGTTTTGGAGGAGATTATAACATTAATTATCTGTGCAATGATTTTCTTATTATTAATGTTGATGTTTTGCTTTCTTTCATAACAAATCAAATAAGTATCACCTTTGAATCCTTCCCTCTGCAGAGAGCTACCCGTCTATGAAAACATACCACCCACGATTGCCGAATTGCTCGTGGTGGGCATCAGCACGAACACCAACTACACGTCAAAGGTCGTACCCAGCGAGAAACCAGGAGAGCTGCCCAAGCAAATCGGCAACAAAACAGAGTGTGCCCTTCTGGGCTTCGTCGGGGATCTGGGAAGGAGCTACCAGACCGTCAGGAACAACTACCCAGAAGACAAGTTCGTCAAGGTCTTCACCTTCAACTCCTCCAGAAAGTCTATGTCCACCGTGCTCTCTCTCGGCAGCGGAGGATACAGGATCTTCACCAAGGGCGCCTCTGAAATAGTTATCAAGAAGTAAGTGAGATCTTTCCACCAGGCTACAGAATTGTCTACCAGCTTCTTATTGCCTTTAACTAAACTATGGGAATATATATACATATATATATATATATATATATATATATATATATATATATATATATATATATATATTATATATATATATATATATATATATATATATATATATATATATATATATTATTTTACAGTAATTATTAAGTTGATGAAATTTACGAACCTGATTATGGAAAAAAAATCTCCTTAACGATGATAATAATATTGTTACTAAAATAACATTGATAATACCAAACCTGGAATCAAATGAGTAAGTATTCCTAACAAAATGTGAATTATATTACACACACAACACATATATATATATGTGTGTGTGTGTATGATATAATTCATATTTTGTAGGAATACTTACTCATTTGATTCAAGTTTTGGTATCATCAATGTTATTTTAGTAATGACGTTATCATCGTTGAGGAAATTTTTTTCTTAATCAGGTTCATAATTTTCATCAGCTTAAAAATTACTATAAAATAAAATATCAACCGTATTCAAAGCCATGCATGATACACCCAATAATTAATCATTTTAGGGAATATGACGACCTTTGTAATAATTATTATAATTATTTGTGTTTGAGAGTTTTCATTACTATCATTATCCTTATGATAATTGCCTCCCGTTGAATGACTGTTTGCAGATCCACGAACACCCTTTTCGACATCTGAAACAATTCTCAAGTAATTCTGCTCTATTCTCTCTGCCCACAAATGAAATGTCATCCTTCCCTTGTACTGTACTATCAGTTAATTTTCCCTCTCCCTCCCTCAGGTGTTCGTTCATTCTTAACAGCAAAGGCGAAGTCGAGAGACTCACCCAAAATGACCAGAAAGATTTGGAGGTGGACGTCGTGAACAATTTGGCCTGCCAGGGACTGAGAACCATCGGCATTGCGTACAGGGACCTCGTGCCATATCAGGCAGCCATAAACCAGGTCTTTGTTCTTTTAAAGAATTGTCATTCCTTCTCTCTTTCGCTTCTTCCAGAATGTATTCTCTCAAATAGTCTGTACTTTCGCACAGTTACTACTCTATACTTACACAGAGTCGACTCTCTCTCACTGAGTCGATGCTTTTTACACAATCGATTCTTACACAGTCTTTGTTCTTACAGAGTCAGTGTTTTCACAAGAGTTCGTTAGTAATCTTTTAAGATTTTTTTTGTTTACGCTCGACAGATCGAGAGTCCTTTGATGGGGTTTGCTCATTTGCGGTTAACATTAATTTTTCACTTGGAGGAGACAAGGTTGTCTTTACTGAAGATTGCCCCATGCTTGGGTGCCAATTTTGATCATAAGATTTTGATATTGTGAAGATGCAAGATACTCCATCTTGAGCATGGCCGCTTGAGTTTTTTTTATTGTAAGAATATAAAGGAGCCATCACTAAGGTATTCATTTTGGTTTAATTAAATAAATTTATGGTGAATACATAAAAATAGCCTTCGCTGGAGCGTGTTAACTTTGTTGAATATGGATTTTTATGGAAAAGTGACATAGTAATTCTTTCTAAAATTTGTTTTGTATAAGCTAGATTTTTATGGTAAAGATACAAAGGACCCCTTACTGAATTGAGCATATTTTGCTTAAAAAATGGGACTCACTACAATAAAGTTGCTGCCCGCATCTATCACAATCACTGAAATGTTAGAGGACTCATCTTCTTAAGTGATTTCAAACCTCCCACTTGCAAAGCGGCAGATTAAATAATGTATCGAAAAGAGAAAAACGGAGAGTTCGATAATCTGGAAGTGACTACTATGGGGGACATTTGCATTTTTCTGTCTCTTTTCCATGAAAATATGCTTATTTTAAAAGATGACTTTGCACTATTAAGACTAAATTAGTATATTTCCCAAATGAGTTAACAATAGCTTTAATTTGGTGATGTGAATTTCTATAAATGACCTGTAAATTAATAATTTGAATGATTATTATGATCATTGATGTTTCCAGAGTATTATGTCGTAACTAAAACATCAAAAATATTAAATAGCAATATTCTTGAATTAGAAATTATCGGAAAGCACTGGATCGATCGACATGTAGCGCTGAAACTATTTCAGTAACAGATTAACACTTTATGGGGCTTAGAAAATGTGAATTTTCAGAAAGAGTAAAATAAAAACTTACCTCTAAAACTGTTTTCAGTAGTAGGATATATATATATATATATATATATATATATATATATATATATATATATATATATATATATATATATATATATATATATATATATATATATAATACAATGTAACTGCTGTGTGATAATGCTCGTGGTGTTTTAATTTTGGATTATTTTGTTCAGACTGAAATTAAATCGACTCCCGACTGGAATGAGGAGGACGTGTTGATTACGGATTTGACACTCCTGGCAATCTTGGGGGTCGAAGATCCTGTGCGTCCTGAGGTAAGTTCTCTCTCTCTTTCTCTTAATACATACTTATATATAATGCATACACACACACAAACACGCACACACACACACACACACACACACATATATATATATATATATATATATATATATATATATATATATATATATATATATATATATATATATATATATATATATATATATATATATATATATATAATTATATATATACTTATATTACATACATACATATGTGTGTATGTATATAATTTTTCAATATTAATCCCATTAACAGAGCCTGACTGCAGTAAAAAAAAGACTACGGTCACTGTTCCTGTCACACTTTATCTGTGTAATAAAATTCAGTTTTATTATCCGTTTCATTTATCTACAAGGAAGGATCATTGAAAGCACATCAAGCCATCTCCTCACTTGCACCATTCATCTGTCTTGCAAACATTCATGAACGTTTGGATATTGGGGCCTGTCCTTTCTAGTCCTTCTTCATTCCACGTATCCTGTATTCTATAGTTTTCCATTCCTCCTCCCTCCTACTACTGACTTCTACACTCTTTTAAACTGCTTGATCTAGTTTTTCACATGCGAAAAATTTCTTACCCCGTTTATGTCTCCAATATGCTATGCAAACATTTTCTCTCGCTAGTTTCACTCTTCTATCTTTCATTCGCATTGAATATCTACACCTTACTTCTATAAAGCAGAGTTGGCTCATCAACCCCTTCATACATTCCCCTTCCCCAGTTACACCCACCTATCTTCCTTAGACACTCCCGATCTCCTTTTCTTTTACACGAACCTTGCTACCTTCCTGGTGTCACCTCTTCTGTGACGCACCTCTACTCTCATTCTACCATCAACCATCATATTTGCTACCAAATGCCTTTGCAAATTAACCACCTCCATTCTTTTGCCGTTCTTATCAATATTAATTTGCCTCATTTCCATGTATCCATTCCCTTTCGTAACCTCACTCTTGCTAACATTTATTCTCAATTTTCTCCTCTTGCAAATGCTTTCAAACTCTCACAATTCTCAGGACTGTCTCTTCCCTATTCCTAGTCAATACTTTATCATTTTAAAATGTCTACCATTCCACACTCCATTAATGATTCATTTTCTGAATACCCAGCTTTGCACTTATGTCTAAATTGAATCCTCTAACTTCCCGCACCACTCCACCCAAAAAGAGCAGATAGCCATGGGGACAGAGCACACTTGTCTCAGACTCACTTTTACACGAAACCAGTCATTCTCCACCTGTATAATCTAACAAGTGCTTCCCCTTCCAATATCACAACTGTTAATCTCTCTCAACAACTTACCTTCTATAACAAACACCCTCAACACTGTAAATTCTACCATAAGCTTTTCCATGTCAATGTATGCCACAAACAGGTTTTTCCATTTACATGCAAACTTCCACATAATTCTTTCCTAACTAAAACTTGATCCACATATTGAATTCCTTTTCCAGATCCACTGTTCTTCTGCTATCAGTTTGTCTTACTTTCTCAGTCGAAATCCTTCCATACACCTTCCCTATTGTGCTAGGTGATATTACACCTCTATGATTCTTATTTGCCCCTGTCACCTTTACCTTTATACAAAGGAACGATTATTGATATCACCTGACTTTTACTTTACTACATTTCTAACTTTTACTGGACATTTGGATCATGAAAACTCAAAAAGAACTTAGCAGGTAAAGTTATATGATAAAAACATTAAAGCCTCTTCTCTTGAATGACATAATAATAATGATGATGGTATGATGGTGACGTACCCCATCAAAAAACCGTTTTGTTGACACGGTATCTCGAACGTTCGTGCTTGATGATTAAGGAGAGGAACCTAGTAAAACCTCTCCTCTCAGAATATAAAGTACTGATGATGATATGCCTCAGCAAAGAAAACTATTTCTTTGGTGTAAATCCAATGATCATGGAAATGAGCCCTCTAAAACCACTCCCTTCAAAAAAAAAAAAAAAAAAAAGATAATGACTGTGGTTCTGGCTCTGCTGCAGGTCCCGGAAGCCATATCCCTGTGCCAAAGGGCCGGCATCACCGTGAGGATGGTGACAGGAGACAACGTCAACACAGCCAAGTCCATCGCCACCAAATGCGGCATCTTGAGGACTGGATCGGGAGGTCTCATCATCGACAGCAAGGAGTTCAACAATCGCATCAGAGACGAGAAGGGGGAGGTCAGTGAGACAGACAGGAAGGAGTGAAGTGTTTCTTGTTATTTCTTTTCTTCATTGGACCTTCTTTTAAGTTTCCTGTTCTTTTCACTTTCCCGTTCACTCCTAAACATTTTTCTTTGTCTTCAAATTTGGAGTCTTCTGCTGCTTCGGTAGGATAAATACTGAAAGTTTTCATAAAAATTTAAAAAACAAATGAATTTTTATTATAATGAGTTTGAACATATTTTCAGGAATTTCATTATGATGAAATCAGTCATGTTATTCAATAACAACTTTAAATAACATCTTCCTAAATAACATGCCGCATTTAACTGGTTTTCATTTATAAATTCCGGATATTTTTCCAATTTCTTTTCGAACTCAGATCACTAGTTGGTAAGTTTTACCTTTTTATTGCAGGTTAGTCAGATACTGCTGGACAACGTGTGGCCGAAGCTCAGAGTGCTGGCCCGGTCATCTCCTCAGGATAAGTATATATTGGTGCGAGGAATCATCAACTCGAAGGTCGGGAAGATGCGTCAAGTGGTAGCCGTCACGGGCGATGGAACCAACGATGGACCTGCTCTGAAAAAAGCAGATGTCGGCTTCGCTATGGTCAGTAATTGAACGCACAGGTTTACTAATGGTGGTGGTGGGAGGAGGATTGTTTCTAGTGTGATATGAAGGGAGGACTTGATAGTTGATTTTTTTTTTAACAAATAAAGCTGGATGCTTTGGCACTTGGCGAGACAAAGGCGAAGGGTCATGGTCTGAAAGGATGGGAAACACAAAAGGTGATCGTGTCTGTGGTAGCTGAAAAGTACAGAGCTAAGGAAACTGTAGTTTCAGGAAGGTTTTGGAGATGGGTAACAGAGTACAAACTCGGTAGCTCCCAAGGCTCAATGCCTTTGACTAACTGTAATAAATCACGGGTTGATGGTCCGGCCGGGTTTAGGATCCGATGTCCCTTGTTTTGCAATTACGGAGGTGCGTTCATTCTCGAAATATATAAAACGCATGTGGGCGCGGTAGGCAATCTTAAATTGGTGACTTCTACCCTGGTGGAGGGCGGTTGTAATTATCATTGATCGAGGACCTTTTGATTTTTCTGTTGATGTTCTTGTTGGGACAGTTGTTTTTGGCTAATAACTGCGCTACTGACCAACTTCTTAGTGGGCGGATTGCCTAAAAGAGCAATTAGTGAAGGCTCTCAAGCTGTAGGCATTGCGGATGTTTAAGTGGTATCAGCCTAACATCACCTGTACCTGCACCTGGTGATGTTAACTTTATAATACTCGGGACAATTACTCTGCTCACTGAGGCAAAGGCCTAAATTAGTTCCCTTCGTGTAAACCAAAGTAATTATCTCTGTGTTTATTTGCGCGTTTCATACACCAAAAAAGATAAGCTTCCCTATATGCTCATTGTAGAGGTGTAGGGGAGGATGCCTCGTTCTTCCAAGTCCTGCGTAATAACTCGATCTCACCTTCTTTGCCCGCTTGGATGAAGGTGTCATCTATAGTGTGTACCTACCGTAGGTGGTTGGCAGAGGTATGTGGGAAAGATGGGTCCTTCAACTATGCCCACATGAAAACTCACGGAGACAACTTGCACTGAGGTTTTCTTGGCTAGGCTGTTTCTATGGAAAATATCAAAGAATAAGAAAATTAACTAAAATATAAATGCCCCTGCCATATATTACCTTTAATGAAGCTTACTATTTTTATTAATTATTATTTCCCCAGGGTATAACTGGGACAGCCGTGGCCAAGGAGGCTTGCGACATCGTGCTGACAGATGACAACTTTACGTCCATAGTGAGGGCCGTCATGTGGGGTCGCAATGTTTACGACTCCATTGCCAAGTTCCTCCAGTTCCAGTTGACAGTCAACGTCGTTGCCGTCACCGTGGCTTTCGTCAGCACCTGTATCATCAGCGATACGCCTCTGAAAGTAAGATCAATCTTTTTCAGGATACAATTCATATACAAGAAATGACTTCAGTATCATTCACCCAACTTGCAAATAACAGATAAGGCACATCGGTACTAAACAATAGTACTGTACATTAAAAAATAACCAGTTGAAGTAAGAATCCATAATTTAAACTAAGAGAATAATTCGTCAGATCCCACATGCACTAACATCTTTAAAAAGTACCCCTTGATACAGGAAATACCACAGATGAAATTAGAACAAATTACTTCCCAATATCAAAATGGCCTTTTCAGAGATAAGAAAGAATACTTGAAAGGAGAAAAGAAATCCTCTGTGGTTGGGTAGACAGCTTGGTGTATGTATTCCGAATTCAGTGCCATTTCGAATCTCACCCGAGCTTTACTATTTCTGAGTTGGGGTAGAAAACGTAGTAACTCTCCCAGTTCCTTATGGAGGCCTCAACCCCAGATACATTACATTACTGAATGTTAGGCTAACACCAGTGCCTCGCAAAACACCAAGTATAAATGATACTTGTACATGTGAGCGATGCTGAGTCACAAAAAAAGTTGAAAGTTACGCAACAAAAAAGTATATGGAGTTTTTAAGAAAAATTATTACAATTCAGACGTATACAAAATTATATTTGTGAATCAGTGTATGCGCACACGCACAGTCAGTTTCCTTGTAATTTATATTTGTTATGTGCACAATTTGTCTCTTACTCATTGTAATTGGCAAGTTGTAATTAACAATTCTACGATTTTCTAATGCATAATTTGTGTAAAAATAACTCTCTGACAGCCATAAAAACAAGCATTTTCATATTCCAGCCTCACTTGAACTTAATTTTTTTTTTATAATATGATCATTCTGACGCAACCGTCCTTTCACAATTGGATGCATATCCCATATTTATGATTTTTTCAATGCCGTTGTGATCAGTTTGATTAATCTTACCATGTTTTTATAATTTAACATTTTGATTCAGTTCATTTTATCTTCAAGAATATGCAGACTCTGTGGGTCAATTTCAACAGGCTCACAGATCTTATATATTCACAATTTTTTTTATAGATTTCATCTTATCTCCCAAACTATTTAGAATCTGGGTTCTGTCTCATCAGCAATGTATCTTTCAGACTGCTTGGATGCCCTGGTTTAATATCAGCAATCATAGGATCTTATATTCTCACACCTTATTCCATCTGCCAGACTGTTCAGACGCAGTTAATCTAACCAGTCATCGCCATAATCTTTAATCTTTGCATCTCATCTCATCTTCAAGCTGTTCGGGCGCTTTGAGACAATCTCATCAGTCACAAGATCCTATATTTTCACATCTTACCTCCTTGAATGTTCAGATGTTGAATGTCAGTCTGATCAATCACATGATCTTGAATTTTCACATTTCATCCCATCTCATAGTGTTCAAATGCTGTGGTGAAGTTGTTTCTGGCACACTGTGATCATATATATGTCGTTTCTCAGGTCATCTGTTATTTTCACATCTCATATCTCAGACTCATCTTATACTGTGGGTCAGTATCATCAGTCACATGATCTCACGCCTTCACATCTCATCTTCCAGACTGTACAGATGTTGTGGGTTAATCTCATCATGGACACACTGGCATCCTTAGCGCTGGCGACGGAACCGCCGACCATCACTCTGCTTCACCGCCAACCCTACGGCAGGACCAGCCCCCTCATTTCGAGGATCATGTTCAGGAACATCTTTGGACAGGCCGTATTCATGGTGACCGTCATATTCTTGCTACTCTTCTTTGGTAAGAATAGTTCCTGCATTAAGAATGTTGTGGGGCATCGTGGTGATTTGCAATGACAAATCATACCCTACGGGACAGCTATAATTTGTTGGTTCTGTTGGCCTCAAAGTAAATCAAAGTATAGTAACTTATCATCGCTCGTTGCATCTAAGTCTTCGTATGCTGTTGTGGCTAATGTGCATGCATGCATACATACATACATGCATACATATATACACATTTACATATATATGTATGTATATATAGTTTATGTGTGTATACATATACATATATATATATATGTGTGTGTGTGTGTGTGTGAGTGTTATGCATGCAAATCAATAGAAATTATCATTATATTTTCTATAAACATAGTTTTATAGTCATCACTTTTGTACTATTAGACAAAATAACATTTTAAAATCCTTTACGAACTTCCTTCATGTTAAGGTACTTTCAACGTTTTCTTGTTCAGAATTTGCTGAAAAGCCTGCTGCTTTCTTTTATTGCAGAGAGGCATTCTATTTTATGGAAACTATTGTACTCAGAAATTTAAAGACTTTTTCTCGGTTGGTTCTGTGGAAGTATACGCTTTCTGAAGAGCAACTGATTTTATACCACAACATCTACAGACCATCAGTCTATTTTCTTACGTGAGCGCTCAATGTACCGAATCTTGCATGACGAATGTATGCCTACCTGGCTTCTGTTTCAACAAACATATCTTTAAACAGTAATAAATATGATCTCTTCTAAAGGTCAAGACCTTGTCAACATCAGCACGGGCCTCAACGCCGAGCTGGGTGCTCCCCCGTCCCAGCATTTCACGATGATCTTCAACACGTTCGTGATGATGACTCTCTTCAACGAGGTCAACGCTCGCAAACTCCACGGTGAACCTAACGTCTTCCAGGGCATCACTCGAAACCCAATCTTCTGCTGCATCTGGGTAGTGACCTTTGCCGGTCAGGTAGGAGTTTTTGTCTTCTCTTCTCATTTCCTTCCACTTTCATAATACTATTTTGCAATTTCTTGGAAGCAAGCTTTGCACGTCAGGTAGGGGTCTCCGTCTTCTAAATCTTCCAAGAAATTGTTTTCTATTACTTTAAGTGGCCTATGCCGGTCAGGTAACGCTAGGAAGGGAACAATGTAGTTGAAATCAGAATTTTTTTTTATTTTATATGGTGAAAATTAATCATTTTGCATAAGTATCAAGATTGTTATTTCTCTTACCAAAAGTCATGCAATAGACCTACATGATCAGCACCATGCCATTCATTGTTTTTGATCTCGTTAATGTTTTTTTTTTTTTTTTTTTTTTTTAGTTGATGATAGCTAGATCTCGAATATTATGCGAAGGATCCTGTTTTCACCGGTGAAAAAACTTCTGAACAAAATAAGGCTCTGTGTAATTCTCCCTCTTAGCGTTTTAGAATAACGAAAGCAAATTAACCGAGGACATACGAATAATAAACTGTATCCTGTTTCAAAGCTGCGACTAAGGTATAAAGTTAAGTTCATCTGTGTTGCACTTACCGTCAAGTGACCTTTGCTATGATGCCGTTCTAGCGCCAAAGCCCACAGTGTCAAGGTCGTTTGATACGAAGAGGTACAGTTACAGCCATTCGATCCTGCTGAGTGAGGATATGGCCGCATACCCTAAGCAATAACTATTACTACTGTTATTATTACTGCGGACACAGGAAGTTTCTGCTAACTAAACAGACATTTCTGTCACTATTTTGTGCTTTATTTTCTCTTCCATCTCAGCTACATACTTTTCTTTACTGTGTTTGTTAGGATCACACTCTTTCTTCATGCCCTTACTTCTAATTGCTGCCAGCTTCACAGAGTTTACCATCTTTCTGTTGGTTTGTTTACTCTCTACCTACCAAAAAAATTTGCCCTTAACAGCTGGGAAAAAGTTGCTATATGCCGCTGTTAGTTTTAAAACATCTCACGCAAAGCTTACTTTTTTCCTCTTGGCGTTGTTTGACCATTGCCACTCGCAATTTCTGCTGATGTTTGTGCTTTTCAGACGATACTTACTTCCAGACCAGGCCGATGTTTGTTTTTGACTGTTGTGCTAGCTTTGCTCAGTCTACTGAAGAATTTGTACTGACTTTTTTTTAGTTGTTGAAATTAACAAAAGATCCCATTTCGGTATTTTGAATGAAAATCTTTGAGTTTGAGGGAAGACGTGATACTATCAATGAAGTTGTATTTCGGTTGCATGAAAAACTGTATAGCCTCGTTAAAGGGATTCAGTTATCTTTCACGTTAGATTACCCGAAGTTTGACAAATATATGTTGAGAATTATGGTTAATGAATCCCCTGAGTGTTACTTATTAACATCATCCTCATTCATATTTGATTAATGCACTTTCCTGATCATTTTCTCCAGGTACTTATTGTGCAATTCGGTGGTTACGCCTTCCACACGCGGGGACTGACGCTGGACCAGTGGCTGTGGTGTGTCTTCTTTGGCTTTCTTGTCTTGCTTTGGGGCCAGTTGATGAACGTGGTTGGGATGATCGTTCCCCTCAGTCGTCTCAGGTAATAGATTTAGACAACAAAGGAATCGCACTAGGCGCAAAAGCCAGATAAAGGTGTTATTACGAAACGAAAAGCTAACTTGCAGGTACATATTATCTGAAAATGAAGGGTTTGTTCAGGCAAAATTAGAAATAAGAGTTTGTTTTTAAAATCTAGTTTTATAAGTGATGGTGTCAGTAGTAGCTAGAGCAAGGAAAAAATTTGATTAAGTTTATTTATTGGAAGACAGGAGGTGCAGTCAATAAAATAACGGTTTCATCTATAGGAAGACAATTTCTTTACCGTTATAAAGGGTAATAGATACTGTCGACAGGCACCATGCTATTATTCTGTTAAAACTGGTTTTCATCTCTCTTTGTCATTATCATATACGAATTTTGTAAGTATAGTTTTTCATCAGTAATTTAGATTACCCAGGATCTGGAGTCATCTCTCTGATTTGTGAAGGTCCTTTTTGGTCAGGTCATTTTCGTGGTCACTCACTCTTTTCCCACCGAAAAGTTTTGTAGTATAGTCATCTCATTAAAGCCTTGATATGGACTACTTCTGATGTGATGAACTTTGCTGAATATGAAAGGGCGAACTTGAGCCTTCGAAATATACAAAGTACATACTGAAGTTTACATTAGAAAATTGCTGTTTAATTTCATAAGTAGATGGCAGAGTCCTTTTGCCGTCGGAGTTATTTCACAAAGTCTGGAATGGTTTGCATTAGTAAATTTGCTGGACAAAGCTTAAGTGTCTGCACTCTGCCAACGTTCCAAACGATCATAATCATGGAATGTAAGTTAACTGTTGTTTATTGTTCTCTATTAATCAGTTATAGCTATTTCTCTCTCATACAAATATTTTTTAAAGTATCATTCCTTCTGCAGCCAGAGTCGGTGAAATATTTGAATCTGGGTAAGAGCAGATAATGACTCATAAGATGGGTGTGAGGAATGAAAACCAGTTCATAAGGTAACATGCATCTCTAAATAAAAAAAAAATGTTGTCATATATACTTTTGTAATAATCTGGAATTTATTCACGCATTTATTTCCTCTAGTCAGGGTAATTCTTCATTAGAATTGACAAAGTTAATAGTACCCGTTACAGCGCGACCATTTTAAATTAGGCGTCAGCCAATGTTTGTGGCGGAATATCCATCATACTCCAGAAAATGTTCATTGGTCCCCTGAATGCAAGAATAATCATTTACTTATTTGAGTTGACAGTTTCAGGAAACGATAAGTCTAGTTGATGTAGAACTGAAAAAGCAAGGTAGGAGACGAGCATGAACGTATAGGTTCAGCTAAGTAATGCGACAGAATATTAGCAATATAAGAATGAGTTAGAAAAACTTGCTTAACAAATTGGAAGTAAGTAGGTCTCCTAAGCTTTTTTTCATAACCAAAAAAGGATCACCTCGTTCAGGTCTTTAGATGATAAGCATGCATCATCAGTACATAGCCACATTACTCCTTAGACCAACAAGAGTTGCATGACGCAAGATCATTGTTATAATATTTTTGCAACATCTGATTAACCTATTATTATTATTATTATTATTCTAACGCTATTATACGCCACGGCAGTTTAACACCATTATAGAACTTTATGTAGATGCGTAGATTAGACCTTAATAATGCCATTTTCATCCTTTCATCTCAGCCTGCGAGGAGCCTGAATATCTGTAATATGGCATTTACTCTGAAACTTCCTGTCTAACGTTGCCTTTTTATTCTTTCTATGTTTCTAATCCTTAACATGTATCATGTACTTGTCCTAAATGTCCATGATTTCTTGTAATCAAGTAAAATGTCAATGTTTGCGCTGTTTATGCCCAGTGCATTATTGACAGTATAAAAAAAATCTGTCTTCTAGAGTTACTTCGACTTTTTTTTTCATATTAAAGCAAACCGTGTGTTTTCTCCTTCCCTTACATTTCATATAAAGTGAAAAATCATCAACTTTAGGTTGTAAGGGGTGTTTTCTTCTTATGCTAGAAATTCTGTACAAAAAAGAATATATATATAACTATTAAACTTAGGTGTTTATGTGCTGGGGAGATGTATTTCCTTTCATGAGTGTGGTGCAAGATCAAGTGCAATGACATCCCAGTCAGTGTTACTGCGTACCTTCTAAGTGGTTATTGTAATTTCAGGGGCGTTGGAAGCAATAAAAAAGTGGTCCGGCCTGAATGAAGAATTGCAAGCGAACTTTGGTGGCTCACGTCTCATTTAACTCAGAAAAGTAAATGCACCGTTTGTTAATAGCTAAATAAATAAATAAAAAGCTAAACTAAGTATTCTTAACTCTGTATCTTTGGTTATCAAATAAATAAATAAACAACCATATAAATGAATAAATAAAGCAGAGAGAAATGGTCGAGGCTGCAACGGCAACTACTGTAGGGCTTCCTCCTCTCAAGTGTGGAATACGGTTTTGAATCGCCACCACGAATGTTATCGACTATGCTATTCCACTCTTCAGTGTCGACCTTTCTGATAAAATCTTTGCAATAAAGGGAAAGCCAGATTGTTGTTTTCTACACTAAAGCTTACCATGCTCTGTCATTGTTTGAACTCCATCGTAAGAAACACAGAAGAGAGAGAGAGGGAATCATACATGTATGCCTCGCTATATGTTTCGCCAACAGAATATGACCAGTAGATTCCTTATCAGGATGAGGATAAGGAATCAGCCCAAGTAAAATATATATCTAATTACGATAGATACGTGAAAGTGTGACCTTACATAAATTCTTATCCTTCGTGACGGTAGAGCTCTGCACTGGTATGCATTTTAACCCCAGTTCGAATCCTGATGTGGTGAGAGAGTTTGTCTCTTCATTTCCAAATGAAAGTTCAAGGTTGCCAGTGAAAAATGTATCCAAAATTATAAGAGAATCGAGAAGTAAGGCGTCATGACGCTAGAATGTTATATATTCATGATTCCAAAATTTTTCAGAGCAACTATGGAGCATTTTACTTTACTTCTTGGCCTTCTCCCAAACACAGAGAGTGGCATGCTGATAAAATAATGATTCTGGGATGTGAGTTTGAAATAGGTTGATAGGTGACTGCTCTGTGCCTTTTCATGTTGATTTACGTCATTCTGTTTTGTCTTATTCTCCACAGTAATGTCGTGGTTGGTCGCTGGGTTGACAGCAATGTTATAACATATTAATTAAGTATAAGTAAATTTAGAAGCTCCAGCTTTATGCACATTGTCGTTGACCCAGTTCATTATGTCTTCTGCAGCATTCCTTCTAGTGAGACGTCCTGAAAATAAAATGTATTGTATTCCGAATTCAAGGTATTCTTCAAATTTAGTTGACAGATACAGAGATAAATAAATGACAATTTTCCATTTTAACCAACAAATCTAATAAAACTGACAGGGAACACAATATCTGAAATTTAGGCCACGAACGCTGCTGTAGACGTGGCCATATCAGCCCCACCTCTTCCGACGCCCCTGAATTTGCAATTAGATCCTGAAGTCATCTGAGCTTTATATCAGGGGTTCTAAACCTTAGGTGTGCATGAAAGTTTCAACTGGCTGCTTTATGAGATTACTCTTAATCCATTCCTTTTTAGTATCGTAACGTACTTTTTATAGGATAGCAATGATTACTCAACTACATAAATTTAGTATATTTTCCACTAATCAGTGAAAGTTGAAATACCTTTTCCCATGACATTCTATATTTATAATTATTCAATAATCAGCTCCATGTTAATGGGTACAATCAATGATCTGATTGCTCAGGAGGTTACTGGTGGAGAAAATACTGAGAATCCATGCCTTACCTGGCGATAATACATATGATCTATGAAAAATACTTTTCTCTCATTTTTTGTAGTCTTAAGATTATGGTATGTCAAACATTTAACATGGTGTACAGAGGTTTCTTCATTATTCATATTTCTACATGATATTTTTTAAGAATATTTTTACAATTGTCAGTTGTAGACATCAAAACCCAACATAGTAAGCTATTTAATATTTATTTTGAACAATAATTTGGAAGTAGTCAATTTCTACCTGAGGTCTTTAGAAAGTAGAGTTCCTAATATGAATTAATTACATCCTTCAAAGATATAAATGAATGCATAATCATGAATAAGTGTTGCCAAGAAATATATCCTAGTAAATCAGACCCTTTGTTCAGAGACGTGCTCCGTATTAAAAGTGCGTTTTAGATGGTTTGTAAGGTCCCATCATTGATCTGAAAAGCCCCTTAAATCCCTGGCTTTCCGTCATCTGAGAAAAAATAATTTCGAAAAACGATGTTAAGGTCATGGCAACTGTAATTCCACGGAATTTCAGCCACGGCTTGACTCCATGTTGGTAGAAACAGGGTTTAGTAGATAAAGTCCTTCCTTAACCTGTCTTGAAGGAAATCAGGGGTTAACATTCCTAAAGGTGAGCTAGGAGTTAAATGGCTCCATACCAAAAAAATTTTTAATTTGTAAATGTTTCCTCATGTATTATAAGTACACTATCATTGTGCTCTTGTCATTAGTGCTTCTTCCCCATGCCTAAAGGCGGCAGCTTATGGCAGAAAACCTTAATTATCCTCTTGTGTTTCTTTTATATGGATTATGCGGTCGTCCCACTCCTTCGCCTGTTTTCATACATGTGATATGCGAACACAAACAAACTTACTGTGTAATGATGGCTTAGTTTTGCTATTATGCTTTAACTAAATTTAATATCCATAGGACCAAGTATCCAACAGGGGTAACAGGTGGTTTTTTCGACATTTATGACTTGAGGTATTTTCCTGAAATCGACCTTCTAGTCTTAAGAACTTCAATTTCTTAAGAAATCCGATTCAAGGAAAATTTTTGGTAATATCAGCGATGTGTGAACTTCTGATAGAAAGATCGTGGAGCTGAAAAACTTCGATCTCATTTAGACTAGGACTGTTACAAAACAAATTTTATGAACAGTAGTAAATCACCTAAGTAACTTACGTTATACACTTTAGATGGCTTCTGTACTAATTTTCCCCTCTTAGTTAAATCTTTCAGTTTCTATCTTTCACAATCAAGTGATGGAAACAGTGATTTTCAAAACAATTTGTACAGACTATATCTAATCCTGGCATACACATAATAAGTAAATTGTCTGTTTAACCTACCTTGCTCTCTTCTCTGCTCTATTTAGTGCACTACATAACAGCTTTAGTATTTTTGCAATGCCACTACCCAACTGATTGACAAGAGATTATTGTTATCAATAAATCTTCATAATATAAGGATCTGTGAAGAATCGAAAATTTGTGAAGAATCGAAAATTTGCAGAGGTACAAAGTAACTATCACTTAAGCTTCACTGAACAAATCAGAGTTTGTTTTACAGAACATTCTTCAGTTTTCTTAACTGGAAAATGTATCCCGGTTGGGTGATGGCCTTGCATGTGACTCATGGTAATAAACACTTAAAGTATGCTGGGACTTCCTAACACTTTAACCATATTTTATTGCTTTCTAGAAATGATTGAGTACCTGATGCTGTAATAACTGAAATTTTAACTAATGAATTTGGGAGCACATTTGATCGCACATTACCAAAACTAATTTTGACTTCCTGAATGCTAATTTTTTTTCAACCTCAAAGCAAAGAAACCCTCGATTGTAATACTGATATCCTTACAGTAACGTTCCACTACTTTGTAGACTCTGAAAAGTATGTGAACTCTTGACAAGAACGGTGAACACTATTTGCGGTTTGTAAATTGAATCAGAATAGATTGCAGTTTATACAGTTCATTCTGACGTCCCTACTTGTAATTCATAAATTGGTTCAAAGTTTGATTACAAAACAAATGAGCAAACTACAAGAATTTCTTAAATTTCTACGGTTCTGCGGTTGGCGAATTCAAACTCTTCATTGCCGTAGGAATATAAGGGGAAAGCCTCTTAATAGTTATAATTATTTAGTATAGGGAAGATGAAGTACATCCTGAATCGTTTATCATACGAAGCCAAGAGTGTCGATCAATCGATTTAAGCTTTTTAAATGATAATACTTGTCGCAGGTACAATGGCCATGAAATGCATAACGAATCAACGCCTTATACTGTATCAAGAATGGAAAAAGGAAGCATTTTTAAGACATGTAACTGAGAAGACAAATATTTTACTATTATTGTATTTTTTTCCAGCATTATTTACTCTCTGCCTAGTGGTACTTGTTATTGTTGCCAGTAACAGCGAAAGTTTTCAGTTAATTTGATTTCTTCGTGTTTTCTCGCGCAAAGGGAAAAATGAAATTCACCCAGATTATTTTTATTCAAGAAGCGTATCTAGTTTTCCTTGGTTCCGAAATTTCCCTTGCCTGGTTTACTTTGAAATGAGCCTGTAGCCATAGCATTTCTTGTAGGCAAGTTCCTTTAGAAAAGAAACGAGAAACCCCTTTACTCTGCCCTCTGCTTTTTCTTCCCCTTTTTCCTCTGCTTCGCCTTACCAAATAAATTCAGTGATTTTTTAGTAAGATGGGTACAAATCTGCAAATCTTTCAAATTTATGTACACGCAACCTAACAGTCAGTGTCCAGGGCCAGAATATAATTGAAGTGACCCCAGTTTGAACCTTCCTCATAGATCAACTGCCATTCAACCGGGTCAGGACTCAGCGTTTCGTGGTGGGGGAGACCCAATGGAAACGGCCTTTATAAAGAAGAAGCGAGACTCGCAAATCTTCTGGATTCAGAGCATAACCGAACTTCAGACACAGGTTAGAGCCTGGACAAACGGTCAAGACCATGATCGTAATCTGTACATGAGGTTGTTCTATCATAAATTCACACTCAGGCAGCAGTAGTCCCATCTGAGTTCCTTCTTGTTTATTTTGTGGTTTTCATGTTCTTTTTGTTTAGTTGTATGCGTGAAACAGCCCGTCCCAGAATTTTCTAATTTTGTAAATCTCTGATTACGATGTCATTAGATTCGTGTACAAATCATTGCAATGTATTTTTGTCTTTTTTGCATTGAGCATCCTATAAACTCCTTTCCATCGTACCTTCTCCTCCAACCTATTGTGCCTCCTCATCCAACATAGGTGATAAAAGGAAGATCGGATGGTCCTCTGCTCCCTGTACCTCGCCGAATGGAGACAAGTGACCAGGCAGTAAGACATTATAAATGATCACGATGAACATTGCACATAAATCATCACTGGGTGATTCTAGGCTCACGTTTGGCACACCATGACAATGACTTCAGTCCTTGACTTGCCCGAAAACTTCCATGAAAATGAAATGGTTTGCTTTCGTGAAATGTGATAACAGATAATAACAACAGAACATACATACTCAAGCAAGCAGATTCAGATTAAAAGCATTCCCTATAAAGCAGCATTTGGACTTTGTACTTCGTCCAGAGGTTCTGCATCACCGACACACCTCTCCGGCTGTAACCCATCCCTGTCCCTCGCTCAACACATCTAGACCGACAAAAATACAGATGACAACAGATTTCACAGATATAAGATACCAATATTGTACAGTTTCTAATCTTCTCTTTGAACTCATATTTTGTGTCTAATTTATTAAATGAGTTGTGTCATTTTTTTTCTTTAATGTGTAATTACATTTTCACGTGAAATCTTGAGTGTGTATACAGTAGTTCTGCGTGTGGCTGTGCGTTATGAAATCTAATATCTGTCAGCGCATCAATTTCCCTTCTTCTTGTGTCATTCTTGTTTTCTGCTTTTATCTGTTAATAATCCTCTTCACCAGCTGATAACCTTCAGCTGGCCTCTTACTTTGGAATGGCCTGTTGACTAAAATCTCTCTGTCTATAATAATTACTCACCTACCATTAATGAATTTTAGTGTAGTGCAGCCAGACAAGTCATAAAGAAGTGCACCGTATTCCAGTTTGCCTGTCATCCTTCTCTTGTAAATACTATGCTCCAGCAGTCCTAGTATAACCACTCCATATAAGGGTCCTTGTTTTAATCTCCATAATATTTAATAGGAATCTGATATTTGATTTTCATGGCAAAACCAACCTGAAATGGTATGTCACTGATTGAGTCACTGAACAGAAATTGTTATTTGTAAAAACTTGAGTTTCAATACACCAGTGAACATGAAAGCTACCTACAAAATCCATTATACCTATCTGATCTATGATTTATCAGACTATATTAATCGCAGCTGATTGTCAATACTGAATATTCTCGATCAAAAAGATTATACTTTCATACAAGTTGTTCCATACACCCCAGATAGCAAAACTGCAGTATGGTTGGCATGCAGTCTTACGGTCATAAGCTTTCATTACCATGGAATGGAAAAGTAACCCAGGAAAGATTTAGACCTACACTGGATATAAAAATTAAATGAAGAGTATTTTCTTTGATGTTTTACTGTAGTCTGTATTCCTTGCAAGTTCTGTGGATGAATGTGGTAATTTCGACCGTATGGTTGTGTACAACCAAACTGATAATATACCAACACAGAATTCCCTTGTTCACCAGTTTCTAAAACAAAAAACCTAAATCGGAATATTCATTTAGCAAACAAATTCCACTGAATGATAGATAACATGATATTTAAAAGTTTAAAACATTGTTTAAGCCACTGAAATAAAAACCTAAAGTAGTCTTTCATTGGGATTCCGGATTGTTTTATGACAATGGATGAGAAATACTAAATAGTTAATATTGGTACTTTTCCACCAGGTCGTGCTTTAATATCTGTTTTCCTTAAGAAAATAACTAATGAATAAGTGTTATTCCTTGGCATCCCCTATGTAATGTAACCTCTGCTAAAAGTAAGGTAGAACATTTTTTATATTCAAAACGAAAAATAATACTTTTTTTACCATCTTGATGCATTGACCTATAACTTTCAGAAGTAACTGAAATGTGGAAAATTCAAAAAGGTAATACTCTGCAAATATGGCTTTTGAAGTCTGGAAGCCGTTATTGGAATTTATGAAGTTCGAATTGTCTTAAACTTATTAACTGTAAGGCCACCACTTTTTGTAAATAGTCGTTCGTACACAGCAATACTGCATTCCGGTTATGGAATATGATGGAGCATGTGCAATGTAAAACTTCTTCAGTATTACTGAAATGTCAATATTAGATTTCTACATTGTTGCAAGCATTTCTTACCAATGAAACTGTAAGTTATGGTGTTCACTTAATTAAGCCAGAGGCGTCTGTTCATTGTTTAAGTGATAATCATAACTAGAATACTCGTCCTGTCTCCTATCACTGCGCATGTGTGTGTACGTGGAAATATAATTTGTACCTATGACATGCAAAACACAATGAGTAACTGGCATGACAAGCAGTGTTTTTATCTTTTGTATACACCTGTATATATTTCTTGTCTTCGTAAGAAACTGAGTCGGGTAAGAAGGTCCTACAATGTACTTCAAATAGGTAATATTCTAAAAATGTGATATTTTTGGCTTTTTTTCCCCTGATTCTGTCAGCTGTTAAAATGTAGTACTATTTAAAGAATTACATTGTTCAAAAGACAGCCTATATCTGAAAATCATCAACAAGACTGATGCAGATTTTCATTCAAGTAAAGTATCCCCTTTCCATAATATTCTTTAGACTCAGTATGAGTAAAACATGAGGCTAGTATTGTTTATATCAACCCTTTAAATTATCCGGGAATTTGAATTCTAGTTGGATACAGAACAAATGTCCATCAGTAGAGATAGTTTTTACAATTCTGAAAGATTTTTTAGTTTTCCATCCAATACCCGGTTTCACTCCTTAATCCAGGATTGACGTCTATATTTAATTGTCCCAGTTATTTATAGCAGAAATGAGAGCGATAAGATATCCTAACACAAAGCACACAAGATCCTTTAAATTCGAGTCACAGATGTATTTTAAGTAAACTCAATTATGTAAAAATTTCCTCTGTAATTGCAAAGATAACTTTTCTGAAGGTAATCCGTTTATGACCGTGCTTTGTTAATTTTTCCTTAAAAATTTCAGAATTTCTTTCCATAATTAAGTAATCTGCAATTAGGCATCTTTTTGCCCGGGAATGGTCGAGGCTGTCCAAATTCACCTTGTGATCTCCAGTGTCCAAAAGCTCTCCATTGCCTGTTTCATCGTGACAGACCATATGCAAATGGTTTTCTGTGAATATCTAGCGATGTCCGAAACTGCTGGTTAAAGCACTGGCATACTGTATGCAGTGTTCCAAGCCGCAGTATTTCAAAGAAGATAAAGCGCTGATATCATAGCAGAGTATACCAGCGAAGCGAACATATTGGTATCATGTTATCAGTGACCTACACAGCTGTGTTTCAGAGAAGCTAAATTAATATTACTTGACTAACAAGTGTAGGGAGGATAATTCCTATAGGGTGATTCGTAAAATGTTTCTATGTACAATGCATTAGTTTTGGTTAATAATATACTTCGGGTTCTATTGTGTTTTGATAAAGTGAAAAAAAACATGTTATTGGACTCTTGAACAAGATTAAATTATTATTAATTATTAGATGCTAGTCACAGGTAAGATGATAAAATTTAAGGCAGGTTAGGTGACTATCTCATGCTCTGTTCTCCATAATCATCAGGATTCGTTACAAAATCAAACTATCATTAAATGGCGCTTCTGTTTTACCATAATGTACATTCATATTCTAAAGAATTATAGTATGGATGTTTATCATATGTACATTTGGATGTTTATCATATGTACATTTCTTTGTTCATGATCTATTTATTGTACATTGTGCTGCTTATAAACGTGTTTATGCAGTGTAAATACATAGTATAAGAATCATAGCATACTAGACACTCCCGATACGCTAGCATTTGGATGATCAAAGATCTATATAATGTAAGTCATTACTAATATTCATGCTGCAATTGTCTTACTTGACATTAACTATCAAGATTTTAGGCATAACATTCAAGTATGCTGATTAACGAACCCTATGAAGGCGGAGCGCCGACCTACAATCCACGCAGTTCCTCCCCACCTTGAATGCAACCTCTCATTAGAGTAAAAGTAACAAAAGAACGTTTCGTATTCTGCTTTGCTTTCTCATCTAATGGTGTAAGATATTAAAGTCTGGAGAATGCAGTGCCAACAACAGTCCCATCCCAGGGCCAAATGCTAGCGGTCCCTTAGATCTCATTGAAATCACTACTTCCATTTCTGAGGTTCTATGCACTTAGTGGGTATCATTTACAGGAAAATAGTCCATGATTACATTGTTTTTTGCAGAGGACTATGAGTTCCTATGTAAGTGGGTCCATAATCGGACAAAAAACTCAATTTTTTGCAGCTTTTATGTTAAATGTTCATGTCTTGTGTTATTAACATTGTAATGTTTTAAATAAGGTTATATTCTGTTCAGTCTAGCAAGTTACACATTTCAGACTTCCAAGAAGAATTCTTCCGGCAGTTCCTGCATCAGTTTTTATGACATACCTTGTACTTAAACTTCTTCATCTGCTGAAGTATCTAGTTCTGAGATCAATTCACTACCCTTTTGAATACCGCAGTAGTAAAATCATTAATCTAGATCCAGGAAAGACAATGCCTCCCCCTCAAAATAACTCTGCTATGTACATATTTTCATCATCCTCGGCATGCTAACGATATGAAGTTTTTAATTTGCACTTTAGCCCTGCATGTTTACTTAATTCTAGCCTAGATTACCTGATCTTTGCTGTGATGAGCAAAAAATTGCCTGCATGACAAACTTCAAAATAATCTCTGGTCCTAATAACCTCAGATGTGTACGAAGTGGCAAGAGATTTTTTTAGTAGAAAAAAAATTGCCTTGAGGCTTTGGTAGCTTTGTAAATAGTGAAGTGATTATATGACATTTGTTTCGTCTGGTGATAACAAGTTCCAGTTCATTTCACAGATCCGGTTGCAGTTGTCAGCGTGAATAAGTTGTTTACTTAGGAAATATGGCCACAATTTTCAAGTTTGTATAATTATTTGTTCAAGGTACACAGTGCTCCAAAAATAGATGATTTATTGGTTGTTAACTATGCTGGGAAAATTACGGCTACTTAAGAGTAACAGAGACTGTTAGCGATAGTTACCAACGGTGAACGAGTAGCTAAATTGGTAATCATCACTCAAGTACGTTGTCTTTTAATAATAAAGGGCAACTTGATCCTTAATTTAGCAGCTGTGTTCTTTATTCAATGTCACTTTTCACAGCGTAATGATGTTTTTATTCAGACTACGTCTGTTTACGCAACATTTCATTATGCTATGTTTTACACTTGACAGAAAGAAATGCGAAGCCTAAGGTTTCACTTATTCTGCAAAGGTTATCATTTCTTCATTCCACATGTGTCAGAACGACAAACATTCTGTACAAATTATTCTCATCAGTTTTTCCTTGAATCGTCAGTATCTGCCCTCGTTTGTTCAGCAATACCTCGAGCAAGGAAAAGGAAGTGACTCAGTTATCACTAAATGGACAGAGTTTTCTAAGCGAAACAGTGTTGGATATTCCCCAGAATGGGACGATGACCAGGTAAATGTTAATACATTTGAAGAAACGTATCTATGTGTTAGATGAAACCAATGTGGACCACTCTGATAGAACACAGCTCTCTACCTGTTTGAACCACCTATTCCTAAGCCCAAAAAACTGTAGCGCAGTCCCTGATTTTGTAATTCAGAATACCGAAATCATTAAGCATTAAGTATTGCAGGTTCTCATGTTCAAGGACTGGGTGTATTTTGGTTTTAGATGTGAGTAATTTCTTTTACCTTAAGTTTGTTGTCATCTGGTTTCAGAAGAACAAAGCCAGAAATAGTATAGTATGATTCATTGATGTATGTATGGATACAAGTAGTGACCACAACTAAATGTAAAAAAAATGGATGCAAAATTTAAGATATTTTCAGGAAATTTTCATTCGGCACAGAGACATTTCCACAGTAAGATCTTGGGAAGCACGGTGTACGTTATGCTGAACTTTTAAAAAAAATAAATTTAACTTGTAGTAATGGAATTTGTTAATCACAGTCTTAATAAGGCAAAAAATATTTTGAGTTGATAACTCTTATGATCACTAGTACACATCTGCATCTAGTAGTTCTGTTACCATACCGGTACCTCTTAAAGGGTAAGTAAATGCATCATCTGTAAGCTTGTATAATAGAATCATTTATACCTTGAAAGTAATTGCATTGTTGCTAGACCACAAAATATTCCAGAATGCTTATATTCTTTTCACATAATGCAATAGAAATCAAGCCGATAATTGCTGTCGCCATATCCAAGCAGTTATGATCTATAGGACCAGGCACAATTAAGCGTGTAATTTTTAGGAATCATGGCTCACTCCCCCTCCACAGATTCGTGTCATTCGCGCATTCCAGGAAGGTGTTGCGAAGCGTCTCGGGGAAGAAAAACACGACCGGCACATGGCTGGAGGAATCCTGGGAAATGAATTTGGAAAAAATCAACCGTCCAGATTCCACAGCCACACTTCAATCGATCTACTCGCCTCGGACCCAGAAGAACTCTCCCTACCCGAAGTCGAAAATGCTCGATAATAATACCATTATGGTTATTAAGGTACAGGCTCTTACAAGGTATTAGATCAGTTTCACGACATAATCATTTAGTTCGAAGTCACTGACACTCAGTTTACTTCACTATGGAAGACATTGTGAATATCATACATCAGGGTTTCAACACACAGGTAAAATCCATTGTCAAGATTATCTTTCTCTCCCTGTAGGTACAAGAAGCACCCACGGGTAAATTGATGGACCTCCAGCTCCCGGCTTTTCATGTTAACAATGTTTCTCGACCTCGTCCGTGAAACTGAGTGAAATCAAAATTATGCCTCCATTCCATAGCAGTCAGATATCAAGAAACAAGCAACCAATCAAAGACAAACACTAATGGGTTACTTGGATACAGGGGGGAATCTTACCATGATGAAAAGCTTTGAAGATTGTTTTGGACTTTTTAGCTGGTGTAGTCTTAAGACTGAGATAATAACTGGTGTGGTCAGAAAAAGAATTGATATAGCCCATAATGCAGTGAAAGTTCCTTGTTGACTTCTTATTCATTTATTCAGTTGAAAATCATTACCTTTGTCATTTTCAACAAACTGAGTAAGGATGTAGAAAAGGAAGCTGAGATGGCATCCTCAGCTTTCTGTAGGTACTTTGTTTGTGGGAACCCATTGTCCATTTTAGAGTCCTTAAGAATTTTAACGCTCATTTGCTGAAGAATATTTCAGAGCCGCAGTATTTAACGTTATATTCTGTGCCTAATTTACAGCTTCTCGGTTTTCATTACTACAGGAGTAAGTCATTGATTACAGGAAATTCTGTTATACTCAAAATGGGCGTTCAGGAATTGCCTAAAAGGTCAAGTCTCTCTGAGGAGCTTACCATCTAAGGCTGGGGTGATCTTGACACCGACCTTGGTAATAGACATGACCAATAAGTTTTTCAAGCATTTCTCTCTAGAGATTACTCTTCAAAAACTGTCATTGATGGATGCGATTACATGGAGGGGCTTTAGTTATCTGTGGCTATGGTATTCTTAAAAGCTAATCCATGGACACAGTTCCAGTTGTGGAATATCATTCAAAGTAATTTTCACTAATAATTACGGAGCAGCCTTTCTGGAAACGAATATTACAGTTGTCTTTGGAATCTATCCTTCAGGTGATATCATGCTTGAGTGAAAAACATTTATACAAGCTTAGACCTCATGAAAACACTTGTGTCGATTAACTGAAGAGTATTAAATCATTTAGCAGATTATTTTCCAGTCAAGTATGAGAAGGTTTCTGCTATCCGTACGTGAGAAGAGCTCTATTGCTGTCAGTGCGTCTCTACAGTGGAAAGAATAACTCCTTTCAGTTGAATAAGGTTGGCCATTCTGAGTTCGTGAGCACATTTAAATATATAGCTGGTGTGATTTCCATCAGAAAAACAAAAGATAGCTTCCATATTTACTAAATTCCATTGCGGTTCATTTATACATACAGGTGAATGAGCTATCGGTTAAGTTATCTGGTGCAAGTTCCCACAAGTGTATGTTGGTGGTGGCAAAATGTAAACTTACAGTGATTTCTATGATGGTCCAGTCAGAAGTCGCCTTGACCGATGGTCCCTGCCATGTTTGCCCTTTCAGTGAAGTAATAGACTCTCTCGGCTGATGGTCATCTGATGTGTTTTTACTTACAGTGAAGTGACAGGTTATCCTGGCTGATGAACACCCAGGGTTTCCTCTGCTGATGGACAAATAGAGTGTTTATTGTTATAGTGGAGTGACAGGTTTTCTTGGCTGATGGATTTGCTGAGTCTTTTCTCTTACGGCGGATGACAGTTTTTCTTGGCTGATGGACTTGCAGAGAAATATGGTGTTTGTCTTACATCAGGTAACGGGTTTATTTGGCCGGTTGACTTGTGGAGTGTTTTCTCTTACAGCAGGTGGCATGTTTCCTTGGTTCATACGTCTGCTCTTATACACTAGATACTAATGCCCATTGTTTCTGTGTACGTTACATTCAAAGTAGAAAACCCTATAGCTCTACAGAAAGAAAAATTATATTTGAAACAGAGGATATGGTGCGTCAAGTAGGCATGACTTAGCATCCTCTTACATATTTATTACCGGAGTTTATAAATTCTGTATGTTAGACTAGATTTATGTAACAGTTGCAATGCTGTGATATTCTTCTATGTAACGAACTGCCAGTGAAAAGGATGTCATGTTGTTTTATTTTGTTGTCAACTACATTAAAAACTTTTCCGTAGACATGGATTAAACTTATGGCAGTTTAATTTGTCGGTTACAGAAATAAACTCAGTGTTTATTGGTCATTTTAGGTTAAGCAATTGATGAATTTGTTTCATATTAAACGTGAATCTCTATACAATTATTGTTCCCTAATGTTCGCGTAACATGTATGGTTCTGTCTATAATATTCCGATGGATCTTTATGATGTTTTGTACTTTGCTTTTGAGTGTTCATTGTTATATTTTTAGCAGAAGTCAGCTGTCTACAGTGCCTGTCATAAGACTCCTGATTGATTAGGTTTTGACTTTCACTTGAAAAACTGTTAACTTTTCCTTTTAAATTTTTAAAATTTTCAGTCTATATTGGTGTCTTTTTCATTATATGATAGTTAATGTTTGTGTTATCAGTCAGAAAGAAAAATTTCTGGATGTTCTAGACTTAAAGAGCCGCCTTGCGGTAAGAACTGTAGTCCTTGTCTTTCCGTAGGCCTAAGGTGACGAACACGCATTCAAGGAATCACCACCTTTACCAGTGTAACTCTTGTTCCTATCCTATTGTAAGTAGCGATAGGAGGTGATAACACATTTCCATCTAGTTTCGTACACATTAGTGTCTGGCCATATATAAAATTAATAACCTTCATATAATTAATCCTTTGTTCTTATTCCTGATTCCATTGTTAATCTTACTCTTCCAATGAATCTTTAATGGTGGAGTAAGTTTTCAGTGACTTAAATCACAGCATGAAGCATTATGGAAAAGATGAAGCGGATTGAAAAGAGCAACATCATTTCCTATCGCAAATCTACTCCACCAAGTTTCCGAAACAAAATCAACGCACAAGAGGACTCTGCAAACAGTGGTTGCTGTGTTTGTAATGTTTCCTTTCATTTGAGTATTTTGCAGTATTCTATAAATCAAAGCTTTCGAAGCTGGAGAGATTTTTTGAAAGGGATTCGGTGTTGATTTCGTTCGTCATCTTACTGAGCCAGAAAAGGTTCCAAAACGAAAAATCATTTTTGAGAAAGTTTTCACTGAAAAACTCTCTAAAACACAGACTTCAGACTTTATAATTATGAATACTTATGTGAATATTATATATATATCTTAGTATAAAGTATGTCTATGTACATGGACGTGTGCTGCGCATGAATATATGAATGGGTGATATCACTAGGCAATATGAGCACTCATACCACACACAAATTAGCGTGATTTAAACATTCATATATCATACATTCACATCCCAGTCACTGTATGAGCATACCTTACAATATACAAAATCTTCGCAGAAAGTACAAAGAAGAAGCTACTTGTCGCTAACCAAGACCAAAAGCTATTTCGCATGAATGGCTGCATTTTGTTTTAGGCATAGATAGGACTAAGTGAAATATTAACTTCAAAACTCACGAAAAAAGGATAACACCAGCGCTTTCTCGTCAGGATCAGTAATCCATCCTCTCTATATATTGTTAATTAAAGAACTTAACAGATTGGATAGTTAAGTAATCTATGATATATAGGGGAGACCGGGGCTAGTTGGCTACAGGGGTAAGTTGACACACTCTAAATAACTTTCATGTTTACCAATAGATGACTCGAATACATACACTGTGTAATTGCCCCGTGGTTCCTCAGTTACCAACAAAATTCCATAGAGATTAGACGTAAGAGCTCGACTTTATGAGACAAAGTCTGATTTTGACGGTAGTAAGTAAATTTTGTTATCTTTGTGCTTTTTGCTATAATATCTATACATTCATGAAAGAATATTTTTTCAGTTCTTGCATAGTTTTCCCTATGGTTTAAAGATTCTATACCATTAAAATTAATAACTCATGGTTTCTTGGTATGGACGGGTAAGTGTTTTTGTACCAAATGGTAGGGGTGGGGCAAGTTGGCTAAAAAAAAATGGGGCAAGTTGGCACACGTGCCGACTTGCTCCACGTTATTTGATAAAAATAACAAGTCTATTTATTTATATAATTTACGTTTTGTTCCTGGAATTTTGTAAGGATAATGAGATGAGTGCTCTCACAAGTTCCAGCCTCTGGATGTTAGTGTTTATAGACCTCTGGGGAAATGTGTTAACAGCGCATGTGATTCGTGATTGACTAGTAATCCAGGATCAACTATGACCATCTATGACATTCCTGGTATAGTTTCCAAAGCTTTTACCTCTTGCTGTCACTCATTCTAATGTTTTCAGTGGGTTTAGCAATGCTGAAATTTCACCTTTAATGCAGACTTTTTCAAGATTCTGATTTTATGGGTGTGTACGTAACAGATCGATCACAGGGAGATGTCCGAAAAGAGACACAAGGGCTTCAGACCAGTCATCAGCGTGATACAGAGCCTTGTAATATGACAGACAACAATGGAATTAAAAGTTCTTGATGGAGAAGTCCACGGTAAATTGATCACCTTGGAGAGCGGAATGAACCCACACCGTCTTCTTCTGGAGTAACTGGGAAGACAGTGACTTTACCAGAACTGAGGCCACTTCTAAGGTTGTGCCAGAAAGGAAAATTCGCTGAATAGGAGGAAACGTCGTTCTGCTATTCTAACTGACACATCAGTAAAAAAAAAAAAGTGCTTGAAAAGAAATTGAATACAAAAACACCAAAGATGAAAAGATGAGCTGATTCAAAAGAAAGCTCAGTTGAAGACAGCCTGTGTTTAGTGTGCACAGAACTATTTTCTAAAAGTAAGGCAGGAGAAGTGTGGATCCAGTGCAGAGTATGTGACATTCGGGAGCATGTAGACTTCGCTGACGAAGATTTATTTTACACTTGCCACAATTGCAACTCAGATGATGATCTGAAGTGATACTAATGCCTTATATTTTGTATTTTAGAAATTCAGAATATATTTTTGTTACTTGATTTAAATGCAGTGTAGTAATTTTCTTTTAATTATCAATGTGTCAACTTACCCCATAATGTGTGCCAACTTACCCCGTATACGGGGTAAGTTGGCACAAAAAGTTATTTTTTTCTAAAGCTTAATGTTACCTTATGCTAAGAGCAAACCACAATTTTTTTGATTTATGATGAAGAGGAATGTTCATTTTTTTCAATGATGATAAGAATTTTGTAAATATGTTCGTTTTCTATTCCTAATAACTAAAATTGTAAAAAGTGTGCCTACTAGCCCCGGTCTCCCTATATATATATATATATATATATATATATATATATATATATATATATATATATATATATATATATATATATATATATATATATATATATATATATATATATATATATATATATATATATATATATATATATATATATATATATATATATATATATATATATATATATATGTGTGTGTGTATATATATATATATATATATACATACATATGCGTGCATGTGCGCGTGCGTGTAATTTTACAATTTCCTGTTGTGTTATTTTTCTCGTCCTGCTACGACAGCAATGTATATTTTTCCATGAAAGATTTCATGCTTGCGCGTGGCAACTTATCATTGAATGTGCGCCTTTATTTAGATAAGTATCCTTTTTTTCATAGATATTTACAAGATCTTTCTTTAGTTTAACAAGTCGTTCAACTTTTGAGTAGTTGCCATTTATTCATAAGATTTAATACACTTCTCAAGAACAGACCCTTTCGTGCCAGCCCTGGGAGAGATGAGAATATAAACTCAGCGGTTTGCTTAAACTATTTTTCATAATGAGACATGTGCCTCTAGAAAGTATTACTTCCTTTCCTGAATGTGTCTCCAAAAAAATTATGACTTTAATGAAGTGAGTCTATGTTTTATTTTTCCAGAGGAAATCTACATTGTCCTCGTCTTTAAATTCTGATAAAAAGAATGTTATCATTTAATCTCTCGGTGTCATTTTTGAACAATTTACAAACATTTTGAAGAGTAATTTTTACTAATGTGTATATTCACAAATTAAATAATGTGACGTTAATAAATATCCTTATTAAAACGTGTCAAATATTTTTTCTTTTTAATGAATTATTCAATAATGTATATTCACATATTGTTCTTTCATTTATCTTTTAAAACCCCTCATGAATTATTTAAAAGATCTTTTTGAAAATTTTTTGTGATTGTATCACGAATTTAGTAGCGATATTGCCAAATTTACTTAAGGTTTAAAAATATTCAATTAATGTCGATTTTGGTGTAAAAAAAAAAAATAGCTTTCATCGTCTTTTATGATATTTTCTTACATCAGTGTTGTCAAAGAAATGTTAAGGGAATATGGATGTTTCGACTTCAATAATAATGAATGTTATCAAATAAATTATCAAAGTACTTTGTATATACTGGTATATAATGTCAACTGCAATATTCTATTTACTAAGACGAATGTATTGTGCCTTGTACAGTACCATTGTAGTGAGATTCCAAGGCTACTTGCAAAGCACAGAAAGTGGGTTTATTTCTTCGTTCATGAAATACTTTTTCATGGTTTTTTGTTCCTTAGTTGGCGAATTGTAAAGGCGGAGCCATACGAGCACGTTTCTGATATCCCACCAAGTGAGAAAAGGGCTTCTTTATTTACTTTCCTTTTGGGATTCAAGGCTCTCAGTTATGAGCGTAGCTAAAAAAAAAATTGAAGGAAATCGAGGAGTTATGATTTCATTACGGATATTAAAAACAATATATACATACATACATACATATACAGTATATATATATATATATATATATATATATATATATATATATATATATATATATATATATATATATATATATATATATCCGTAATGAAATCTTAATTTCTAAGTATATATATATATATATATATATATATATATATATATATATATATATATATATATATATATATATATATATATTATATACACTGTATATGTGTATGTATATGGTTTTAATATCCGTAATGAAATCTTAACTTCTCGATATATATAAATATATATATATATATATATATATATATATATATATATATATATATATATATATATATATATATATATATATATATATATATATATATATATATACATATATATATATACATATATTAGTTTCAGAATCCACTGATCTCAATAAAGAAAATTTAACCAGCCAACAATATCTAAGACCAGGGACGATGGTTTTTTTTTATATTACCTGCGGTAGATAAATGACAGTACAGGAGATTTATCAAGGGACGATGTAGGACGAGAATGAGAGGAAATGTAGCCGAAATGAAGAGAACGGGACAGGCTTATTACATCATTTTAACGGCTCCTTGTTCTTTCAAGTCACTGAAAAGTATTAAAGGGAGTTCTTGGTGCCCATTGCAAGTTAGTTTCATTGATTTTTAGTCTTTCTGTTTATTAATAAATCAGTGCAGTAGTCATCAAAACTGCCAAACTTGTTTAACCCCCAAAAGGTTTGAGCTCGCTTTTTCAGATGATTGGGTGAATGGCCGATGATGGATTCAGTATACGACCGGCTTTGAGTTTATTAAAATCACGAGTAGAGGATTTGAAATATACCTACAAACAATTTCTTAAACGTAAATTTTTATCAGTAGTTACCTTTTAATTAGAAAAATAAATACAAAGGAACATAGTAAGTGAAATATCATTTGTGATTTGTTGGATAAAAACGTCGGTTTATGTTGAATAGAATTCTGATTGTGGGCTTTTGACACCAGGTCCAAGACATGATCCCTACGAAAAAAAAAATGATCCTGTTAATTTTGCAGATCAGTGAAAACAGCACAACTGAACAAGTTTAATTTGACATTAGCTGCTGACTCCTGGTGAGGCTTCCATTTACCTTCTATTTGGAAACGATTTGAATTCGTCAAATTTCCAAGTTTCATAACACCTCCGATTGGTGGCTGTTAAAAAGACTTCTTTTCTCATCGGATTTAGACAAAGAAAGACGCAGACTTTAACAGCCTGAGATATCTCGCTAATGAACTAGCATATATTATCATAGTTCTAATAGTGTTTTTATATAACTCTATATTTGTTTATTTGTCCCTTTTGTTAATTTGTTCATTTAATACCCATAAAAACTTGTTACTCATTGGATTTTCTTTTGTTATTTCATGTATCTGTTTATTTATATGACAAATGTTGATATTTGTTATTTATTCATTTATTTATTAACCTATCATACCACGATAGTGGAATAGCCTTGGAATTTAGAATCTGCGAGAAGATGAGAAATGTGCACAAGTTTCATCTACCTACCTCTTGCCAGGGTAAGATATTTAATCCCACAAACCCCCTGAGGCTACGGAAGAACAAACGGACTGACTTCCGACAGAATTCATATAGTTTTTGCCGTCTATAGTAATATTTATTATTAACTACCATCCAGGTATTAGTATTGAATAAATAATTTACTGTCGTGCTATAAGGCCTCCTCACAGTGGTCTTTCTTGTGCAGGTAACAGAAAGTCTGTCCTAACACATACAAAAGATTTATGAAAACGTGCAGAATTAAATAAAACTATGTAATCAAATCAGGTCTTTTCACTAAAACCTTAACTTTGCCACGAAAGGTGGTGCAGTGGTCTCAGTCCCAATCCCAGGGAAAAGAAGAGTGAGTGTTCCATCCTTGCTAAAAAAAAAAAAAAAGTGCATGAAGCCTTATCGTATTTGTACAAACGTGAGCGGTCCGTAATGAAGTCTGAAAGTTGTAATGATAAGTAGTAAAAATCTTGTCCATCATATTTAACGAGGACAGTCGTAGAGTTCAGGTCATTTGGTTCAAAACATTTAATCTGAAAACCTTGATATAAAACAGGCTTAATTTTAAATGGCCTCCTGAGCTTTCATTGCTGTTCCTGAATCTCTTACGACAGAGGTAGCACAATTGCTCTCGCAGTAAGGTTCAGCGTAAACAAAACTACGATTAAAATAAAATATCTCGGTATTTTGGGGAATGTTTTCACATATTAGTGGGAACTTAAGTCTTTTTTTTATTTTGAACCCCTTGTCTTCAGTAGAACACCCTTATTAGTGTGCTAAAGAGTTCTTCCTCTTCTTTTTCATGCTGTGTGGTTGTCAAGGGATATACCGCCATACCTTTCTCCTTCCTTTAAACGAGGAAAGTCTTACTGGTTCATTTCTTCTGAGTCTTACTGCTTTTCTTCTCCAAAACATTATATTTTTGTGGTTTGGAACAATCAAAACATTACCGTAACCATACCAACGCATTTTGATGTCATACGAAACATCGTGATAATGTAAGACTTAATCTTGTTTATGATTCCGGGTATCGAGGTGCTATTCTTCCCACCATTTCATTGCCATATTGTTCTGTCTTTTTTTTTTTTTTTTTTGAGATATAGCTGCCTCCATGCTACCACGGACTCCAGCTCATAGAGCAGCCCGCAACCTATGCCTTCTGTTGCGGAAGCGCCGCCTACTCTAACGTCTTCACAGGAGCATTTAGTCTTTTTTTTTTTTTTTTCTCCCGAATCGCGTCATGGGTTATTGATTGGTTTCATGAAAATTAGGCTGTCAAGCCGAGCACTGAGGAACTCTCAGCCATTCAGTACTTAAGACAGAAAAGAGGGAATTGGACCAAGATAAAGAGATCCAAAATATAAAGATGAAGTACAAGGAAGTAAGGATGGTACTGGGAGATGACCCCACATTTGCACAAAGAAGTTAGAGAGGGTGGACAGCAAGACTGAAGAAAGGAAGTGGGAATGGAGGTAAGATAAAAGGCTAAAAAGTGGATGTAGTTAAGTGCCAAAGGGGCGATACAAAAACCCTGTAGCAATGCCTACAGTGCACCATGTGAAGTGCACTGACGGCACTAACCTCCTATGGGGTAGTCATGGATTATATTCAGATTGGAGTAAATCGAGGTATTGTAAAAAATCTAATGATTACGCAGAATTTATAAAAAAAAAGTTAAGCATTCCAGCATTTTAAGAAAAACGTTTTGCTTACCTTTTGGTCTTTTTGACACACACACACACATACAAACACACACACACACACACACACACACACACACATATATATATATATATATATATATATATATATATATATATATATGTGTGTGTGTGTGTGTGTGTGTGTGTGTGTGTGTGTGTGTTACTAAACTGTCTTACAATGAAATAATGGTGTTTGTAAAAGATAAACGCGGACAGTTTGTATAGGTTATCTCTGATTCGGAGCTATTTCCAAATTGGTTTCATTACTCCAGAAAATAAAAGAAAGGGTTCTTTTACAAACACTGTTATTTCAATATAAGACAGTTAAGTAACCTATTACCTACGTAACAAAGACTTCGCAAAATCGTTGGTAATATAGTAATATCAACCCTCTTGGAAAAAGAAGTGAAGAGTACCGTAATCATTCCTGGAGAAAAAATGGCAACTCAGTGAAAGTCTCAAAAGATATTGTGCTTATGTTAGAACTTTATCTTAACCTTTTCCCGTTCTTTATATCCTTCTTCCTCATCTTCACCCTCTCCCCTCCCTCTCCCACCCATCCCCTAACCTACCCCAGCCAGCTTAGCTACCGAAAGTATTACGGTGGGATTGTCAGAGACAGATTGGCAACTCAAACCAGGGAGACCTGGCAATCTACTGAACTGAAACCTGACTCCTTCGACGCTCTGAGGAGCAGTCAGACATCAGCTGTGGTTGCAGCATCTTGATCATTATTGCGCGGAAGCTCTTGTTGGTGAATTTTCGGAGGGGGATATGTTGTGCTAGCTAAGGTGAGTTTAGTCAGTTTCCTAATAATGATATATGTAATCATCCATTCATTTATTGATGTTAAAGACATGTGTTCACTTATATCAATAATCATTAGCTAGTAAATGTCGAATTAGAATTAACGTTACAATTAACGTTAAATTTCAGTTAATTTATGTTCATTTGGCGCTGTTTTCCTTTTTCAGTTATCTGAAGTGTTTTATTTAGAAGTTTGACTCGCGAGATCACGATTCTTGCCTTGTCCCAAAATAATAATAATAATAATAATAATAATAATAATAATAATAATAATAATAATAATAATAATAATAATTTTATTAAATAATAAAGTATTGGGTATCCATATATATATATATATAGTTTTCTGTGTGCAATCATATCACCTATGGGAAATGAACTCATTCGTGTTCTGTCAATAAATCTGAAACTATAAAATTCAGAGCATAATGAATGTGCTCGATGTCTTATAACCAAAATGCAATAAAAATTAATTTTATATTCCCATAATTTTTTGACGGAACAGGCACGGTAATAATAATCATTATAAATGCTAAGAGTGGGAGACTATGATTTATGTTTTGCTATTATTTCTGAAAAGGAAAATCTCTCTCTCTCTCTCTCTCTCTCTCTCTCTCTCTCTCTCTCTCTCTCTCTCTCCGATTTTAGGATAAAGGGAAACTTTCAGAGCTGACTTCTTCTGTCAGTTTTGATTATTGGAATTATATTTTCAATCTAGTATACAGATGAATTTATAAATTCTGTTTATTTCCTTATTGCGTATCAGTGAAAGTGATCCAACTTTCTGACATCTTTTATCAGTCAGGCTGTCAGATATTTTCTTTATTATCGCAAAACGTAAAAACTGAGAATGTTCCGCCCTGGTTTTTATGGTGATGATACACGGGTGTATGCCAGTTATGGTAGTGCATGCGCTTTGAGCTATCAAGCAACTGACACTAGCCCAAATTCACATGAGATAAATACTTTTTATTACTAAGCTGAACGCTGGTGTTCACAAGTCTCGATACAGTTGCCTGCGGCATAAAAACGGAAACAAATTCAGAGGCGTGAGCATATATTTCTAGGAAAAATAAAATTGGACGCCTTTTCTCCATTAAGAAAAATAGTTTATAGAGTCAATTACCAGTGTATGAGATACAAATATTAAGTCACGACATGAAACATTTTTATCATTAAAATGAGCCGCTCCACAGCGAATATACAAATTCTCCGACTGCCCTACTTTTCGAAAATCATACTGTATACAAATATTTAAAGTACAACCACTGACCTAACGACATACATAGATAGGCTTCCTCCCCACAGGCGGTATCACGCGAGAACGTTTCCTGACATCTTTTAGCAATCAAGCCTTGTGGTAAATAGCAAATACTCGTCATTTATTGATACAAAATTAAACTCACGCGTATCTTTTTGCGCTCGCGTAACAGCATCGCGTAATCCAACGCCCTCTTTTCACCGTAAGTACTGAATGGCTGAAAGTGCTTGGCCTTATAAACAAAATTTCATTAATCAATGCATTAAACGTAGTACAAATTCAAAGTTATGATTTTAATATGAATAAAAATTCTGTATTATAACTACCTTACGTGCAAAATTATTTTAAGATACGTTTTCAGTCATTTTTATGCGTTGACTGATGTAGCTCAACTTTAAAAAGAACTGTACCGCAAAATATGCTAATCCAACAGTAAATCAAGATAAAATAGTACAGAAAGAATGAGCTGTAGTACAGCAGTTTTCTATGTCGCTCTTGAGATCTATAATACTTTTTAGGTGTGTCTTACAAAAATAGTCTGGATTTATTTGCTGTTTGATCGCCGTGAGTGTGTGAATTTGCACCTAGGATACACATGTTCATGTGCAGGCATGCGTGAGCCTATTTCTCGTATCGCATATCTATGCTTGATGGTGTACATCAAGTTTAAGAATGTGCAGGGGCGCGCTGATATGTGTGACCGGTCGCGCAAAACAAAAGTTATAGCTTGTGAGTTCTTGTGAGTATACAGTACATGTGTGCAAGTGCGCACGTATGTGTTTGCTCTACCACATGTGTTGGTGTGCTAGTATATATGTCTGTGTGGAGGGTAGTTCACATCACACATGCGAACAGAGTAGGCGTAATTTCATTAACAGACAGCTTGTCTCTACGCTGCAAGCTGTACGAATCAGAGGCAGTTTTAACTAACAACAACAGCATCTGTACTGTAATTCCCTCCGCTTAATTGCTCAGTTTTCCTTATAGGCAATGAGTACCAAGGTCAAGGTACATGTATAATATGGGATGAACCGAATTTTAGACCCAAACCTTTTTGGCAATAAAAAGAAATCCCGAGTTCACAAAACGGTACACAGCCTGGCGTTGACGAACACCCACAAGATTAAGGAAGACCTCAAATGTTTTGTTTTATTTAAGTTTCACTTCGTAAGAAACTGCTTACACTTTCAATTGACTGATTTTGTTTGGCGTGATTTTATTTACACTGATTAACCTCAGTTTAAAGCCAATTTTTATTTTATGTCAGGTTAATGGGAGCATAGCATAGTCATAGGTTGATCTACAGATGACAAAGTGAGTTCTTTGAGAACTGATTAGTCTTGGAAGTTTCTTCTGACTGGAGTCACAGCAACAGTGATTGATTGTCAGCGCCGGGACTCTCTGAGATAAAAGCTTAAGAAACCCTTGAGTCTGAACAAGGTCATTTCCTTCCACAGAAAAGGAACGCTTACCAAATACTATAATCATCATCTCCATTCCCTTTAGTCTGAGTTTTAATATTATGTAACGATAGCATAGTAATCAAAAACGCCTTTCTACATCTATAGCATTTTTTGGTGCTACTTTGGCTTGTTATCTACTCGTCACCTCCGAGGTGCTAGTACTAAACATGGCGGAAGCTCAATGGGACGCCGTGTTTAGTACTAGTCCCTCGGGGATCAAAGATATCGTTTATTAATTGATTTGTTGACCACACGTTATAGAAATAGGTGTAATAATACTTTGACCCCCGAGGGGCTAGTAGTAAACACGGCGTCCCATTGAACTTCCGCCATGTTCAGTACTAGCACCTCGGAGGTGACGCGTAGATGACAAGCAAAAGTAGCACCCATTTTTCGTACCAACCAGTGGGTATACATCAAATTGTTCATCGTATACTCCGCTGAAATCTGAGTTGATGCTAGGCATCATATTTATCTTAATTAGATGGATTGAATTAATATTATGAACTGAAGTTGAAACTAAGGAGGTCGTCGACCTGCTTTCCTGCTTATTTCTTTCACTGTTGTTGATCCTTTAATACTTTTTCTCCTTTTCCTTTCTCATAGTTCTTTTTCACCTGAGTATTTTTTATTGGTTACCCTTATTTTCGTTATTTGCGTTTTTAAATACTTTCTTTTATGTACTATTTTTCTCTTTATTTTGCATGCCGCTGTTACAGCTTGTTTTTTTTTCTACATTCTTCTTCGTTCATTACTCTTTTCAATCGAACTGCTTTCTGATAGACTTTACATATCACTATCGTTTTTTGTCCTTTTGCTCTACTTCTATCACTTATCTGTTTTTTCTTTTTCTTATTCTATCCTGTCTGAGATTTATAAAGACCCAGTCTCTGATCTTTATTGTACCTTTGAGCAATGACTTTCCGTTTGTCTCATTTTCCCCATTTGCTAAATTGCTCTCAAAAGTTTCCTGATTATTTTTGTTTTAATTTGCCTTTCTCTTACAAAGAAATGGTTTTTAGCAGTTGCAGTGATTACTGCAACTGCTGAAAACTAGTTCTTTGTAAAACAAAGGCAAATTAAAACAAAAATAATCAGGAAACTTTTAATAGCAATTTAGCAAATGGGGAAAATCAGACGAACGAAAACTCTTTGCTTAAACTAAACTAGACTGAACTGAACAAAAAAGGAAAGCTTGCTAAATAAAAATTATAACAATATTCCTGATGTTTTTTCATCCAGTGCAAAATCAGTAAATTGGTGCCTGCATTATGATTCCACCCTGCTGTGACTGCACCAAGTTATTTGTGATAACTAAATTACACGGACTGTAAACCATGCCCATTAGTGCTCATTTAAAGTTTGTATTTAACCGTCCAGGAATTCACAAGTAGGTAGGAAAATTTTACACACGTACACATCTGCTATTGAATCTGCACTCTATGGCACTGATTCAACAGTGACTCCTTTTATATAGACATGATTGGTGTGTCACTCACTGTCCATAGGAAAATTCAGCCATTTTGGTTGATGTGTTTGACAATATGCTGAGTATTGACTAATTATGCATTGTGCAAAACTGATGCTAACCTGGCTGAGTTAAGCTCTTCGGTCCCGTGATATGAAAAACCTCTTCCTTGACCTTGATATTTATGGAAATGCAGAACCAAGTGGTATTTTTCCCTGAATTTTTTCTTATGAAGACTGCTGAGTAATAGTTCCTGTAGTGTCTATTATTTTCCGTAAGTTAGGCAGATTTTTTAGCTCATATTGCAGAATTCGTAATGTTACTCAATTCGCAAAATAGTCTGCCAATTACCGCTCACTTTTTACAACTAAAAACAGTTACTAATTTGACCTTGCGTTGACAAAGCGTCCGAAAGTCTCCGGTGAAAATAATCATCTGTTTCCTGGTTTATAGGTTTGGCTTTCGCAACTTCCTGGAGGCTTGTGAAGCACAAGATTCTGGTCGTGAAGCAGCGTGACTAGTTTTGATTTTATTGTTGCTTTTAATTTCAAGAGGCCACAATTTTCAAACACAAGCAGATGATAAAGAGTTATTTTTAGCGGGCATTTTAGAAACTGCAGGAATATCATCTCTGGTGTCCCTCATGGTGGTGTTCTTGGTCCACTACTGTTTATCTGTGAATGCACGAAATGTGATCAAGCCTAGAAAATTAGCTTCTAACTTATTTAGATGATACTACCCTTTTTTCATCGATCCCATCTCCTAATTGTAAACCTGTGGTTGTTGAATCTCTCATGAGAGGTTCAGCTAAATTGAATCCTAACAAACTGAAAGTATAAATCTTAGTAAGTCTACATTAGCTCATTGTGAATACTTATAAAAATTTTCAAGTCTTTGGTCATCCCTTATATCCACAACCTTACTAGCCTATAACATCTATCGAATTGTAGTAGATATGCAGTTAATTCTAATAATCTAGCCCCATTTTTGTTAGATTCTGAATAGAACAATTTTTGAGTTTTGTTCTACCTACGACCCGGTTGTAGAATGACTTTGCTGGTCAATGTAGTTGAACCGCTGAAACGTCAGAAGCTCAGACTAGGTGCAAATGCCTTTTCGCTTCGCTGCTGACATGAGACTCATTTCAAATTAAAATTGTTTAATTTCCTGTTTCCCATATCTATTTCTCTTATACTGTATAAGTGCTGATTTCACTACCGGTTATATATATGTGTATATATATATATACTGTATATATATATGTATAGATAGATAGATAGATAGATACAGATATATATATATATATGTATTATGTATTATATATTATGTATGCATTATCTATCTATATATAAGCATATATATATAGATAGATAGATAAATAGTTCAATACAATTCAATTCATCTTAATTTCATATCTAAGCTGAATAGGTTAAAAAATTACCATGATATATAATATACTCTCAAGTCGGAATATAAACAAAATGACATAAAGCAGTCATGATTAACAACACTAAAACATATATCTTCACAATGCACAACAAAACAAGCAAACGAACAGAGGCAAAACTTCCCTAACTTGGCGGTCATTCAACTTTCTAAAATTTATGTTCTCTATGTTATATACAATGACAGAAGGAAACGTGTAAAAGCCTTGACAGGCAATATAAATAATGACATGATTAAAACATAACCATGATGAAATTAATTATGTACGTGATGAACTTCCCTCATGTTTATCGTTATTTTGAATAAAAACAAATTCTTGCTAAAACAGAATCTTTTTCGTGTAATAAAGAATCTATATCACAAAATGTTTTTTTAAATTTCGTTCTTACCTTAAAATACTGAAGACATATGGAAAAAACATAAAATCTTTTGAATAAAATCACATGGGTTGCTTAGCAACCACAATGCAGATACAATCTCAGATTTATTCATATAATGTTGGGAAGTCAAAATCTGGGCTTCTTGATACGCATAACGGTTGCTGTCATGATGTGAGAGGTTTAAAATCTTTTTGACTTCCTTATGGCAGCCAACACGAAAGCAGTTAAGTTCCTAGAGGACGAACCATCAAACCACATTTCGCAACCATATACAGTATCTGTAAACAGAATTGCTGAGATGAAAATGTCTTAGCCCCTTTATCTGTAAAGGAAAATTTCTCAACACCATGTTGAAGTCAGCGTAAAATATAATTCTTGTCCGAATTATGTCATTATTGTAATTCAAATCACACGTTATAACATACACCGAGTACTTGAATGATTTGACAAGTTCAACCTCATCGATACCAGTCTTAAAATTCTTAATATTTTCGTTTTATTTCATGTTCATAATAAAAACCATGAGTTTTGTCTTTTTCTTGGTTAAAATTTAAGCCAATATTAAAAGCTGAGGAGCCAGCAGCACAACATCATCAGCGTATGCA